>NW_005199099.1:0-1859 GCF_000372725.1 Emiliania huxleyi CCMP1516
CCCGGGCTCGCCCCGCACCGCCGCGGCCGGGCCGAGGAGGGGGAGGAGGGAGAGAAGAAGGGAAGACATGTGTGTATACGCATCGTTTCACTGCTCGGCGTGCGCCACGCCACCCCAAAGACACCCTCAAAGAGTGCTCCAAGTGGCTGCAAGGCGCGCGATACACGTTTCTTTGGGGTACTGACTGCGTGCTCCGCTCACATAGACGCACAACCCCGGGCCTGAAATCGCACAGAGACAGTCACGCAACACGGGGTCCCAGGGAAGGCTAGACGCCGACTCGGAGGCGCACCGGTCAGGCGCGCGGCCGGAGAGAGAGGGAGGCGCTCAATCGCCGCACGCGCGGCGAGCGCCTCCATCATAGCGGGGCGGACTACGGGGATCGGCTTCTTTCTTACACAGCCCTTCCTTGCAGCGAGCCCCCCTCCAACCCACCCGCGCTAGGTCCCGGGGGACGCAGGGGTCAGCCCCGCGCGACCTCGGGAACTAGCCGGGGCAGTCGGAGAAGGGGCAACTCCGTGCACTGACGGTCGGCCGCCAGAAACCACGCCTGCGTGGATCGCGTCACACCAATCCTCGCTACCCAACGCGGCCAAAGGATATCCACCTCGAGAACCTCGAGAGGTTCACGGGGCCGACTACAGTATGAGGGTAATCAAGCGAACCAGTTTAGACCATGTTTAGACCCAGTGTAGACCACGGCTGAACACGAACCAGATTAGTCCTGTTTACGATAAACTGGGTCTAAACAGGGCTCGGCCTGGGTGGGGGACCCTATTAGACATACCAGGTTCAGACCCGGTTTAGGGCGCCCCTGGGCTAGCTCCGCCGCCGCGGCCGCGCTGGCTGCGGAAGCGGCAGCGTGCAGCCGCCATCCTCTGCCTCGGGCCGGACAGCACACCGGGCACACTTGCACCGCGCAACAACAGCCTCGCCGGTCAGGCGCACGGTGTCGTCGGGCAGCGTGATGATCTCGTCCATGCCGTCGTCGAAGTGCATCAGCAGCCGGTCGTTGCTCGCTAGTGGTCGGCCAATGGGCGACGATGGTGGCGGGGAACCAGTCCGTGCTCCCATCCTTGTCCTCCCACACGGCTTCGACGCGCTGCCCGACCAGCTTCTCCACGCCATCCGTAGGTGCGATGAGAGCCTCGCCACCGCCACCCGCCGCGGCTGCTGCGGCGAAGCTGTCGGAGGAGTCCCTCGACGCGACCGCATGGACCCTCGAGACGGTCAAGATGGCCCCCCCCCCCCCCCCCCAGCGCGCACCTCCCCCCCGCCCCAGCTCCCCTCTGTGACGAGAGAGACGCGGCTCTCAGCGGCACGCGCGAGCGTCAGCGTCCGTGCCTCTTCTCGCGCTGGTCGAGGTTGTGCATGGCAATCTTGACCGTCTCGAGGGTCCATGCGGCCGCGTCGAGGGACTCCTCCGACAGCTTCGCCGCAGCAGCCGCGGCGGGTGGCGGTGGCGAGGCTCTCATCGCACCTACGGATGGCGTGGAGAAGCTGGTCGGGCAGCGCGTCGAAGCCGTGTGGGAGGACAAGGATGGGAGCACGGACTGGTTCCCCGCCACCATCGTCGCCCATTGGCCGACCACTAGCGAGCAACGACCGGCTGCTGATGCACTTCGACGACGGCATGGACGAGATCATCACGCTGCCCGACGACACCGTGCGCCTGACCGGCGAGGCTGTTGTTGCGCGGTGCAAGTGTGCCCGGTGTGCTGTCCGGCCCGAGGCAGAGGATGGCGGCTGCACGCTGCCGCTTCCGCAGCCAGCGCGGCCGCGGCGGCGGAGCTAGCCCAGGGGCGCCCTAAACCGGGTCTGAACCTGGTATGTCTAATAGGGTCCCCCACCCAGCCGAG
>NW_005199098.1:0-1858 GCF_000372725.1 Emiliania huxleyi CCMP1516
TGTGAATAAGAGGTTTATGATAGGGCTACTACGACGAACTATGCGGCAATCGACTGGGGCGCAGGGCCCCAGCCCATCCCGCGCAGAGACCGCGTAGTAACCCTACTAGTACCGCCGATGCGATTGCTCAGTCAGTGACTGACAGTCAGTCAGCAGCAGACTTTGACGATTGGTGGCCGCGCGCCCTCAGTCGACCTCCTCTACTAACGGCCCTGCCCCAGCCCAGATGCCTCATCCAGGGTGGTGCAACCACTCGCGCAGGAGAGAGAGACAGTCGGCGATCTCCGGATCTGCGCCGCGCAGATGAGCTCCGCCTCGTCTGCGTCGAGGACGTCCACCGCAGGGCTATCATAGCGCCATATGACGCACTGCCGGTTGTTCATTACTTCGCAGGTGCCAACGTCGAGGACAATCTCACTGGTGGCGGCTGCACTCCCGGCCGGCGGTAGGAGAGATGAAGGCTAATGTACTTGGCAGTGTACGGGGCCTTCCGGCGTGAACAGTGCCCCGGGACGAAAGAGGAGGGCGACGTCTCTCTCGTCCACGAGCGCCTCGATGTGCGCATCGACGGTGTAACCAGCTTTGAGAGACGGGAACGAACGGCGGTGAATCGCCGACAGGTGCGCCTTCGTTCCTACCACCACTCCCACCACTGCCAGCTCCGCCGTGGACCTTGCCGGGCCCTCTGATGATGTAGTACCGTGGAGCAGCTCGTCCGAGCCGTTGTTGTACTCTGCTGTGGCGCCAGCTCGGTGTACAATACGGACGAAGACGGCCACAGCAACGGTGTAGCCAGCGCGAGCATACAGGCAGCGCGAACCGCTGTGCTCGGCGCGCCGGCCGCCGAAATCCTCGAGTTCTCGCGATACACGTTCTTTGGCATAGGGGAACCCACCCTAAATTTTCTTCGCCTGCGGCGGGCCATGCCGCGGGGCCAGAGAGGGACTTTTGTCGATGTCGGCTAGAAGTGCTGCACCTTTTTGAGAATTTCACCCAACGCCTACCACAGCAAATCGGTTTTTGCCCTTAACTAGTGCCGTTTTCGTTGGACCAATTTTCGCTTAACTTGGGAGAGAGAGAGTCTCTCTCTAACTTGGTCGGTTTGAGCACTATTTCAGCCAACGCCCACAGCAAATCGGTGAAATCTGAAAACCTGCTCTGAATGAGCGAGTTTTGTGGCTTAATCCGGCTTCCGTCGGTCGTCCCGTGACTCATCGCGCCGCCGCGTTGCACATTGGACACATGCTCTCGCGCGTGGCGCTGACGGGGACTATTGTGCAAAACAAAGGTATTGCTAAAAATCTCTCTCTCTCTCTATTGTGCGCCTCGGCGAGGCGCTTCCGGTGCTAGTTTTTTCGAGCGCAGTGGACTTCATCTTGCCGGTCAACTGCCGGCGGTCGACAACTGCCGTTCGAGCAGCGTCGGGTACCGCCGGCAAGATGAACTCACCTGAAGCTGAGCCGCGGCATGCGGGGCGGCACGCCGCAGGCAGGGATGTTTGTTCGGAATTCTTTCGCCGCGCCAGCCAGCGTGCTGTGAGAGAGGCTTGTATCTTAAGAATTCTTTCGCCGCGGAGACGCGTCGTGCTTGCTCGCTTGCTCGGTCGCGGCCGAAGCAGCTGCCCCGCCGAGACGCGACGTGGCGTCTGCTGAGGAAAGAGAGCCAGCGCGGCGGTCGCCGAAGTATGTGTGCGTGTCATATGCCAGCCACGTCGGTGCGGGTGGCGCTCGCGGTGCGGGTGGCGCTCCTCCTCTCGCTGGCGGGCGCCACCGCTACCCGCCTCGTCGAGCTGCCTGCGCTGCGCCGCTCGATCGCTCCGGACGACCAGCCGTATGCGGTCGCCTCGCTGCTCGCGGGC
>NW_005199097.1:0-9647 GCF_000372725.1 Emiliania huxleyi CCMP1516
AGGGGAATGGAGCACACGCGGCCCCCCGCCCTTCCACGCTTGGTAACGACGCTCGCGAAGCCCTCGCGAAGCTTCCGAGGGCGGCGCCCTGGGCCCTTTTGCATGCACACCGCCTCGTTTTGCGAGAGCTACAGCTGGTACAGGCGCGCTCGATGATGTAGTTTTGGACGCGGGGGAGGAGGTGCGACGGGGCTGTGGGAGCGGCGCCGAGCGTGTAACGTGCTTTGGCCCGGCGCTGTCGTTCGCGCTCCGTTGATGCTGTTGCATCGCGTGTGTTCGCGTTCCGTCGGTCTCTCTATAACTTAGAGCACCCGCACACATCACACGTACGTCCACCGCCACGGCCGCTCCGCCACGCGCGCCGTCGCGTTCGCCGTCGCCTCCTGTGCCCACACCCTCCACCTCGCCCGCCGGCCTCCGTCGGCAGCCGTCAGCAGCCTGGGGCAGCGCGTGCCGTTGACGCGCCTGTGGGCGGCGGCGCCCCAGCCTACTAGCCGCGTGTCTCGGTGGATGAGCGGCACGTAGTCGAAGACCAGCCCCGCCGGCCGGAAAGTCACGGGTCGCAGGTCGTCGCTCGGCTGCAGCGGGCGCGGCGGCGGCCACCGGCCCGCCGCCTGGGCAAAGGCGTTTGCGAGCCCGTTGAGCGCCTGCAGCCAGGCACCGTGGGCCGTGCTCCGGAGGACTCGCGCAGGGGTGCAGTTGAGCGGAGGGTCTCGCGCGCCTGCTCGGCCGCAAAGTCGTTTCGCGTCTCCATCGGCGTGATTGCGGCGTGCCAAGCCGGCAGCAGCGCCGCGTCGATGAGCGGGCACATGATCTCGATCAGGTCGGGCGTGTCGCCGTTGGGCAGCAGGCGCTGCGACGCGACTCGCTCCCGTCCCGCGACCCGCGCAGTCGGCCGCGTGAGCCGCGAATCATTGTCGCGCCGTGCGAGCTCCGCCATGAGTGAGGTGCGGTCAGAGCCGCGCCGGCCGCGCCGCACAGGCACGACGGCGGGCTGCGAGAGGAAGGGCGCGCCTGGAGTGACGACGGATGCGTGATTGATCAAGGCTGCAGCACGCGCGTCAGCGGGCTGCGAGAGGAGGCGCGCGGTGGGCAACCAGGGCGCGGAAGGCGGCGAGGTCGAGGAGGGAGAGGTCCAGGTCCGAGTCGAGCTTCCACAGGTGCGAGTACACACCTACCTCGCAGTGAGCTCGTCCTGTGAACTGACCATCTCGCCGCGCAGTCTCCTCCTGCTGCGGCGAGGGCACGCCGCGGCGCTGGCCGAGCATCCAGCCGACCGTGGTCTGGAGCGCCTCGAGGATACACCCGGTCCCGCGGACAAAGCCGCGGTGCACCACCCGCGCCTCTGCGAACCAGCGCTGCCGGCTATAGCGGAGCGCCGTCTCGTCGGCGGGCGAGCGAGCGTCGAAGTGGAAGACGGAGAAGTCGAACGGCGCCAGCGCGATCAGCATGCCGCGCAGCAGCTGCTGGCTGTCGTGACGGCTGTTCACCATCACGTGAATTAGCCAGCGCATCGGGCCGGGTATGGAGGGCTCGAGGAGAGACAGCTGCCGCTGAATACGCCTCAGCGGCTGCAGCGCCTGGCACTCCGCCGAGTAGTGGTCCGCCGAGGCTGGGTCCTGATGTCGACCAGATCGACCAGAAAGCAGGCTGGGGCCAGTGTCTTTGTCCTCCAGCAACCGCGAGCGCCTGAGACTGCAGGCGGCGACCTTGCTGGCGCTCCACCGCAGCACCGAGAGAGCAGAGCTGGAGGCTTTGGCGAGCTCCTGCGCCTCCTGCAGCGCGGCCAGGCTGGTCGCCCGCTGATCGTGAAACGCATCGGTCATGAGTACTCGTCGCCCTGAATGGTTGCCCAGCACCCGAGGGTTTTATACCAAGCTGCCAACCCTATTCACCCACTCCGGGCCCTGGGTTGGTTGGGTGGTCCCCCACTCTGCGCACTCCAGGCCTCCAGATGTTGGTTGGTTGGTCCCGCACTCTCCGCACACATATTGTCTATTACACACATAACCACAAACCAGACAGCCCCTGCCCCCTCCCGACGCGGGGACGCCACCACCCTCGCCCAGGGATCTACAATGCTGTCTTAAGGTCCGACAGGTTCGGCACCGGGCACCGCCTCGGTATACAAAATGCGCCTGCGGGCGGACCCTTACAGATCACAGATCATTACACACATAACCGTTTTTACACAGCCTTGTCCTTATACGTGGCAAGCACCGAGGCAATTGCTGCCTTCGCTGTTGCCTTAGCCCTCTCGGCAATGGGGTCGTGAGCCGCCGTCACCGCAAGCGCAGCGCGCACGAACCGCCACGGGCTGCCGCGAGGCCCGGCGCGCGGTAGGCCGATCACTGAGGCAGTCGTTGCGTCCAGTGCGCAGTGGTGCGCCAGGTCCGATGAGGTCGCAAAGCACGGGCATCGTGGGCGCCCAGCCTTAGGTCACTCGCAGATCTCGCGGCCCGCGCGACACTCTCGCAGATCTCGCGGCCAGCGGACACTTCCGAGAGATTTCTTCGTGCTTTCACAGGGGGGGGGGGGGGGGACTGGTTGGCTGGTCCCGCACTTCGCGCACTCAGGCCCGGAAACAGTTGGTTGGTTGGTGTGGTCTTTTGCGCACAGTGCGTGAATAGGGTTGGCAGCTTGGTAAAACCCTCGGGTGCAGGTTACTCAGGACACCATCCCGGCGTGAACACGACGAACTGCCCTTCTCCGATGCACGCGCGGCACGCGCCACGGCGCGGCACGTGCCGCCGTCTTTGTTTGAAGTAAAAAGTCGAATCAGAGCGGTGTCGGCGTTGTCCTGAGTTTTCTCCTTCGGACCGCCCAACCGGGACCGCTCCGGGACGCACGCCGGCGAAGCACCATCAAGCTGCTGTACGGCCGCGGTATCGCCTCCCCTGGCTTAGCTAGACTGAGATATATTGTGCACAAGGTTGGCCTCTACAATATATACACTGACACTCTACCTCCCAGAGCTCGTCCCGGTCCGCCACGGCCATCCTTGGCCTCCGGAGGGCCCCCGGCCGCGGCGCGGTGCGGCGGCGTCACAAATCCGACCACAGAGCACCGGGACGCGGTCGGGCGATCTGACATGGTAACGGATAAGAAGAGAAACATCCCCGGACCGGGACGCCGGCGGTCGAGTCGGGACACGCTGTGGTTCAGACGTCCCCCCCCTCGACGCAGTCGAGTGACTGACATGAATAGGGAGGAGAAAGTGTCCCCCACATATCACCACAGACGCAGCACAGGGGCTCCAATCCTGTCCGCCGGGGCCTCGGCTAGATCTCCAGTGGGGAGTGCGAGGGCTGGATCGACTGCAGCGAGAGTGTGGGTTGTGGACCGTCGGGATAGCGTGTGGCGTAGATGTTCTCCTGGAAGTAGAGAGGCTGATGTCTCTCGCCCTGCAGGAAGGAGAAACTCGGACGGGAGAGTGAAAACTCCTCCCTGCGGCATGTGCGCAGAACGGGTTGCGCAATGTGCGGCATCGTGTTGAGGGCTCGGGAGGGCAACGACGGCAGCGTTGCCGAGCTTGTACAGGGGCCTCAATCCTGTCCCCGATGGGGTGCGCCTCTCGCCGCGCGCGTAGCAGTCGGCGCGCGGGTAGCCTCAGAGATGCGCAGAGCGAGATGCGGTTATCAGCAAACCAAGCCCTGGGCTTGTGGATAGCGTGAAGAACTCGAGATCGCTGGGATCTTGAGCCGCCGCTACCACGTGCAAGCCCCGCCGAGGTGCGGGCGAGAGGGCGGCCCAAGCCCGAAAAGGGCCCGCCCTCGGCCTTGCTCTACATGGTAACGGATAAGAAGAGAAACATCCCCGGAGCGGGACGCCGGCGGTCGAGTCGGGACACGCTGTGGTTCAGACGCAAAGGGGGGGGGGCATGGTCCTGACCGCCCAAGGCTAGCCCTACCATAACCCAAGGTCTTCCCAGAGGCGGGGGGGTATGGTCTCGAGGTGGGTTGGCGCCACCATACCATACCCGGGAAAAGATGGACCCTGGCAGAAGACATACCAGGTGTACTGTGCTGCACGAATGCTTGCCCAGGTGTGAACAACACCTCGTGACCACGGCGCCGCAGGCGCCTGTTGATGGGTCCAGGTGATAGCCATGGATGGGCAATGCATACGCCTAGTTGGACCTCAGATCGCTGTCCCTAGTCTCGGAGGGGGGCTTGAAGCTAAGAATATTTTTTTTCACGATATACAGAAAATTTCCGCTAGAGCAGGGATGGCCGCCGAGCCTACCAGACAATACCCCAGAAAAAGTTGGAACCCAGTGTGCTGTTAGAGAGGCTTGTATTTTAAGAATTCTTTTCCCCTGACTGCTCCCTCACCTGTCTCCTCCCATCCCTCGTTTTCTGTCTTGTTCTTTCTGAAGAGGATCGGGGACGTGCAGGGGGTGGGGACCTGATTCCTGCTTTGCTGTTTTCTTTCTTTTTCTGCCTCTGATGTCAAGAATCACTGTCTGTGTAGTCTGTGAGAGTCTCGCGATTTCTTGTGTTGGTTTACAAATCTCTCTCTCTCTCTCTACTCTCTAGTCTTTGACTAAACAGGTGTGAGATCTCGAACATTTTTTTTTACATTTTGAGGCGTGAACCGCGCCCTCAGTCGGCGGCAGATCTGAGTCGCTCTTCGCGACGTAGACGCCGCCCCCGGACGGCTCGTCTATCCACCACTGCCCGTCGCGGCACGCGGGTGTTGCGATAGATGTAGGCGCCGTTCTCGTGCAGGAACCAAGTTTTCTGCTGATCGGCCAGCGATCGCCAGCTCTCCGCTGTCGGCCATCGCATACTCTCACAGACGGCGGCGAAGCCTTTTGGAATCTCTGCGGTCGGGCTCTTGGCTGCGAATGTGCCAACCACCGACGGAACGCCAGCCTGCACGATCCGCACCGAGGGCGCCATGACCTGAGCAGTGCTTGCAGCGGGAGAGCAATTCTCGGAACTGGCTCGGCCGTCAAAGAAAGAAAAACACGGAGCTTTCTCCTTGGGTGTGCGCTGTGCCACTGTGTTCGTGAGTCACCCATCTCTCCCAGAGATGCTTGCTCTATTCATTTATTATGCTTTTCCACTGTCTGTTTTCTTTCTTTCGTGAAATGCTTAAAGCTGTGGGGGCGCGCAACGATCGGCTCTAGATTTGATTAGATGTGGTCTATCCGATACTCACTCACGTATACAGCCACCGGGGGATGTCAAATCACGCACTGAGGCTCACAGCTTCCACTCCCCACACGCCTTCTCACTCAACTCCCACAGCATCTGGCAAGAGGCGGGGTCCTTCACTTTGGCGGACAGCTTCACCTCCACCGCCGGACCCCACAGGCGGATTACGGGACCTAAGGGACCGGAAGACGGCTCTATGCACGCGCCCGACGAAACTTCGCCGAGGCAACACTGTAGCAGCGGCATGGTGGCCTCCTCGGCCGATTGCAACAAACACTTGGTAAGCTGGAAGAAAAGGCTGTCGATCAATCCAGATGAGGCGAACTTTTCAGCCATGCCGGTGTAAGCGAGACCAGGTGCGGCGCAGACGGCCTTGACGGCTGAGCGGCGTGCCTTGAGCCGCTCGTGGATTGCCTGGGTCGCCACAGAATTTGCGAGCTTAGTCATGTAGTACCGCCTCCAGCTGGGTCCAAAGATGAGGTAGTTGCCGTTGCCGCCGAGCTGGCCGCCATTTGGGCCCAGGTGCTTCTCGCTCAGTGTTCGAGGGAAGTCGCGTGCGAGCGACGAGTGGTTGACGATGCGAGCCTCGCCACGCTGCTTGGCTGCCATCTCGAGCAGGGGGAAGCACTTCGTCGTCAGCAGAAAGTGGGACAGGTGATTCGTTTGCATCTGAATTCCGTAGCCGTCCTCGGTCGCAAGATCAGAGGACGAGCCCACGCCAGCGTTGCAGCACAGCACGTCAACGCCTTGGGCGCCGAATTTCTGAATGAGGGTGTCTGCCGCCTTGCGAGTACTGGTAAAGCTCGCGAGATCACACTCGATCGTCTCCACCGTCGAGTCAGGCACCAGATCCCTGATCTGGCGTTCGGCCTTACTTGCTCGGCTCGAGCTCCGGTTCAGCATGACCACGTGGGCGCCCTTGCGAGCGCACGTCAGAGCGCACACAAATCCCGTGCCAGACGTGCAGCCAGTCACGGCCACCACCTTGCCGGTCGCGCCAGAAAGCTTGGACACGAAGATCGGGAACCATTTAGTACTCGGCTCGCACTCGAGCACGCCGCCCGACGGCATCGAGTGTGCATGTACCCTCCTCGGCGGACGCGCGGAGAAGGCCTGCGTCTAAATGCGGGCTTACTTCCTCTTGATCACAGCGGATCGTGATCCGAGCGGAAGGGAGAGCTAACCGCCTTCTCGGAACAGAATTTTACGAGAGCTCGCTCTACAACACTGTGCAAAGAAAGAATTTTAGAACAAAGCTCCCTCGCAGGTGCCCAGTGTCGTGCAAAAAGAAAGAATTTTGGAAGCCGACTCGCTACAAAGAAAGATTCGCTCTCACCTGGCAACCCTGTCTGCACGTCTCGCGCGCGCGTGAACAGGGCTCCAGGCCCCAAATGACGTGTGAGTGTTAGAGTTGTTTGGTATTGCTAAAAATCTCTCTCGATGTCGAACATTCCTCTACACGCATGCCCAAGCACGCCGCAGGCTCCGGTGAGGCCGCATGGGGAGCGCAGGAGGTCTCCCCGCCGCCGCGACCAAGTGCTCGACACGCCCGGCATACACAAGTCCAAGGCAAGCCCCACACAAGAACAGGGAGTCCTCCTACCGACTCCGACGATGGCCACCACTCCTCAGAGGAGTATTAGGGGGCGGGTCCGTTCCAGTCCAGGTCTGCCCTGCGTCTAGGGAGCTGTGGCCTGTGGGCGGGGGCTAGGGGCCATTGCAGGCGCGGGGCGGGGAGTTACTTCTCAGAGTAAGTAGTTACTTCAGGAAGTAACTGGTTCAGATAGACACAAGGAGGGACGGTTGTCTAAATTCTTTCGAGCTGGCGGAGTAGGTGCTCCTGCCCGCCTCCGCCGTTCCACCTCCGCCACCACCCGTTCCGCCACCGCCCGCGCCTCCTCCCGCACCTCTCTCCCCCGTGTTTGACTGCGGCACCAAAGCCGGGCTGCCGCCACCACCGGCGCCGCCTGCGCTGACGCCGCCGCCGCCGCCCGCGTCCAGGCGAGCTGCTTCGCGCGGTGTCTGATGAACCCCGCGCGCTATGTCCCGGGGGCGTTCGGCTACGTTGGAGCGTTCGGCGGGCTCCTCCTCGTCGTGTCGAACGTGGAGCGCATCACGCGCCTGATGGACGGCTACGTCGATAGAACGGCGCGCGCGCCACAGAACATCGCGCCCGCCCGACACGCCTGCTCTCTCTCACCCCGCCGATCGTGTGTGTGCAGAACGAGGCGTTTGCGCTGAAGACCAAGGCCGCGGCCAGGGTGGCAGAGATGAAGTGATGCACGTCACGAGAGCACACGCAGGGGCCGAGGTGTGTGTCTGTGTGGGCTATATTATACGGTAAGGCACGTGATACCTTCACTGAGAAATTGAATATGAGCGACGAGGGCGCCCTGTCCGCCCGCGCGCTATCCGTTTGTGCTTTTTTTGACGCGCACCACGCCTGACAAAACGCGCGTCCGCGGTCAGCGGCTGTGCACCGTGTGTGGACACCAACACACCACCCCCCAGCCACCACCCCTCGCGTTGGCCGTTGGAGCACTAACCGTGTGTCACCGTGAGCACACTTGGGGTGCAGTCATTAACCGCACGCCCAGGATCGGGGAGCTAAGAAGCGCCCCAGTTGCCAGACGATAGCCCTAGCCCTGGGGGGTGCGCGGTCGCAGGGCCATAACACGGGTCTCCTCCGAGGGTTGGCTCTGGCCTCTGCGCTCCGGGTATCCCCAGCGGCGGATTTTTTCCCTCGCGCTGTGGGTCCCCTTAGCTGCGGAACGCCCCCTCTCCTTGGAGCTAGCAATACGAGAATACTCTCCGTGTACCAGGTTTCCCCTCAAGCTTAACTGCAGAACGCCCCCTAGTCGTAGGCGTCACCAGTCACCTTGGGAGCGGAGCTGCTCTTAGTCCTAGAAGATGTAGGATTGCGAGCGTAGGTGCTAGCAATCGTACAGAGATGCTACGATTGCGAGGAGTGCTGCTCACAATCCTTCGACTTCACTAGGATTGAGAGCGGAGCTACTCAATCCTAGCGGTCTACAAAAGAAGGTTCACCGCCACTGCGCAGAAAGAAAGAAAACAGACAACCCAAACGAGGGATAGGGGAGGAGGACAGGGTCCCCACCGCCACTGCGCGCCCCCGGAAAAATTCTTTCCCGCGGCGTGCACCCAAAAGTGACCACCCCACAGCCCAAAACACAGGTGCTTGCGCGCGGCTCACCGCCCCTAAGACCCGCAGACTGCCCTCGCCGCACGCCTCACTACCTCCCCGCTCCGCGCCAGAGCGATGGACGACGTCTTCACGGTGAACGAGGAAGCTGTGCCGCCGCCGTCCGAGGACTTTGGCGCGCCTCCGGCTGAGGGCGGGATGGACCTTGGCGCGCCACCGGCGGACGATTTCGCCGCGCCGCCGGCCGAGGGCGGCATGGACTTTGGCGCGCCGCCGCCGGACGATTTCGCCGCGCCGCCGGCCGAGGGCGGCATGGACTTTGGCGCGCCGCCGCCGGAGGATCTCGGCGCACCGCCCGCTGAGGGCGGCATGGACATGTTTGGCGCGCCGCCCCTCGAGGCGCCGCCGGTGGACGGCTTCGGCATGGAGGGGCTCGGCGCCCCAGCCGACGGGGGCATGATGATGGACGGAGGCATGGGCGGAGGCATGGGCGGAGGCATGGACGGAGGGATGTTGGGCGGTGGCATGGCCTCCGAGCCCCCGCCAGACTTTTCGATGCCGACGGCGCGCCCCCTCCCGGCCCCCTTGCCCCCCCCCCCCTCCCCACCGGCGCCCCTCAGCGGAACGACAACACACACACACACACACACACACACACACACACACACACACACACACACACACACACACACACACCACGCGCGCACAACGACTCTCGTGACCCCCCCCTCCCCCCCTTCTGCAGATCGGGCCGCTGGCCGAGTACCGCATGGCGCAGGAGAGCACGCCTTCCACACTCGAGAGAGATGAGAATCCCGAGACTCTCTCCCCCCCCGCCCTCTCCCGTCGCCCGCCTCCACCTCTACCCCCGACACACACACAGCCCTCCACCACATCGATGGCATGCGCCGCTGCGAGTCCGCCTCGTTGGAAACACCCACCCCAGGCCTTGCCCCCCCGCCGTCGCCGTCCGACGCGACGCCCCTCTCTCCCGCTGTGCGTGCGCAGGAGAACAAGCTCGCGGAGCGTGCGGCCGCCGCGTCGGCTGCGCTGGCCGAGAAGGAGGCCGAGGCGCGGGGCGCGATCGAGCAGTTCTACGCCGAGCGCACGGCCAAGAGCGAGGCCAAGGCAAAGACGAACCAGGAGGAGGCGGCGATGTTCGTCGCCGACCGCGACGCCACGATGCTGTCCGAGAGCTGGGAGTCGGTGAGGCCGAGATTGGCCGAGATTGTGGCCGAGATTGGCCGATATTGGTCGGTCGTCTCGAGGTTAAGAATCGAGGGCTATGCCAGAGCTAGGAGCCGTTGCCCCCCCCCCCCCCC
>NW_005199097.1:9820-36554 GCF_000372725.1 Emiliania huxleyi CCMP1516
GGGAGATCCCCCGGGGTCCCGCGCGGGTTTTCCCCCAGAGAAGGGGCAAGCTCTCCTCTTCCACCTCAAGGCGACCTCCCGCGGGGGCGGCGGCGGCGGGAGGCCTTTTCAATCCTAGAGCGGGGGCCCCGAGCTCCGGGGCCCAAAAGCCCGCCAAGAGGAGGGAGCGCACCCCAAAGAAAGGCCCCCCCCCGCCCTCCGGGACCGGGGGGGGGGGGGGGTCCCCAGAGCGCCTCTCTTGGAGCGCCGCCACCGCCACCCAGTCCCAGAGCGCCGCGGACAGCGGCCGGGCGATGACACTGCTCCAATCGTTACCCGTACTGAGTGTTATGTGTATGCACTCTGCCCCCTATGCATTCGCATCGTGATATGCATCCTTACCGATCCATAACCCTAGCGCGTATACATTTACGTATTTGCAAAATACTCTACGTCGCCCTCTCCCACCCTCGGCCTCGCGGTGCACCCTGCTTGGCTAGTGCCATTTCACTCTGACACGCTAATCTTGAAAACGTCTCCAACGGAGCTCCGTGTTGCTCCCAGCGCCCTCCCCCGCGCTCCCTGCGGCCATGGCCGATACTACTAGTATGAGCGGTCATCTGGCTACCGCGAGAGCGACCCAACTCGTCGACATCGTCCGATGATGGTGCCGCAAAGTCAGCCTTCGGAGGCTATCGTGGGGTCGAGCCGGCAGTAGCCGTGACATGTGGTTCCACCACCCCTCGTAGGCTTTGCCTCTGACCGCCACCGTTCCCAGGCTGCCTAATGGGACGGAAAGGAAGGCTGGGAGAGCGTATAGAAGCGTGCCCGACCTCGTCGTGGCAACCTGCACGGCAGCGCTGGCAGGCGCGATGAGCGTCGTGCCACTTGACCGGAGACGGGTCGCAGGCGTCGTACCGAGCGCGTCAAGTCCGTGTACTGATGTGATCTGCACGGGTGAGTCACGTCGGCATCAAAGGAGCGACATGCGACCTGTCAGAGCTTGATCTCCGATCTCAGCGGCGTCGAGTCGTCTCCGGCGGCGACAATTTGGTACATCTCCAGGACGCGCAGAGGCAGCTGCCTGATCCCGCCGAGTGGACGGGGGCACTCCGCGCCACCTGCCGAGTGCCCCCCGTCCACTCGGCAGGGTCGCAGCTTCCTCTGGAAGGCACCGAGAGGTACCAAATGGCGCAAATGGTCAAATCAAGGTTTTGTAACGCGATCTGTGCCAGAGTGAATTGGCACTAGCCCTGTAGCCTGTTACTGGTGACCATAGAGAGCATAGACCATAGTAGTGTCTGTCTTGTTTGCGAGATCTTCCAACGATAAAGTCTCGACAATCACTAAGCTGCTTATGTGGCACCGCAGAGGCTCCCTTGGGGATGCCTGAGGCCACCCCAACCACTCACTAAGCCGTGTGACCAGGTAAGCCGCTTGCGGTCTTCACGATCTAGGGGGTGGCGCTCTGGGCCTCTGCGCTCTGGCCCGGCTCGCCACCTGCCTTGCGCTTCCTGAGCTTCACGAAGGCGCTCCGGCCAGCGTCGTCGCCGATGTAACTTCTGCCGGCGTCGGTGATGTCTGCGCGGCAGCCACGGCGTCGAAACAGCTTCTTGAGAGCATGCAGCGGCGTCGAGTGCATCTGCATGCCGCCCTGGCGAATCGACGCGCCCATGTCGCAGCCCGTGTCCCCTGGCGTCTTGTGCGGGATCTGCAGCCATCCCGAGCCGCCGGGGATGAGCAGATCGCAGAGCTGCTCGAGGTAGACAACCTGCAGCGCGGGCACCATGTGCTGCAGTGCGATCACGCTGTGCACAAAGTCGAACCGCGTCTTGGCCATTGGGGCCAGAAGGTCGGGGCTGGAGGCGACAAACTCCACCGCGCCCGCCTTCTTGCGCTTGGCCCACTCCTGAGGTGCGGGGTGTAGGGGCCCGGTGCGCGCAGCGAGATAGTTGAGCGGTGACGAGGTGTGTGTGTGGGAGGGGAGGAGGGGGGGGGGGGGGGGAGGGGTCCTGCTCCGCGATTCCCAAGTGGGGCACGCTCTGGTCGACGCAAGTCACGGGGGCACCCAGCTGGTTGGCAAACGCGAAACTCAGCCGGCCTAGCCCGCACCCAAAGTCGAGGACGCGCTTGCCCGTCAGGTGGAGGCCCTTTGCCACCTTCGCGACGTGTTTTGCGCCGCTCGCGTAGAATCTCACCTTCTCGGTCTCCGAGATGTCGGCCGTCTTTGGGAGGCCGATCAGTACCGACCACCACGCCATGGTCTTCCCCATCGTGTTCCACTCGATCTGGTGCGCGGCAAAAACGGGATAGACGGAGAAGAGCGTGACGTTGTAGTCGCATTTTTCGACATTGTAGATGCGGTAGTCGCCGTTGCTGACCATTCCCGAGACCAGGTTCTCGCTGTTGCTGGCGGTCAGGGCGGTGCCGGTCGGCTGCGCGGCAGGCTGGAGTAGAAGCAGAAGCACGGACATGAATACACTCTGGGTTCCGACACAGCCGGCGGGCAAAAGGCGCTGTTCACGTAAACGCACAACCCCTGGGAACCGAAATCGCACAGAGAGAGAGAGAGAGAGAGAGAGAGAGAGAGAGAGAGAGAGAGAGAAATCGCACAGAGTCACGCAACACGGGATCCCAGGGAAGGCGAGCAAAAACCTTCTCGCGCGCGCTAGACGCCGACTCGGAGGCCGCACCGGTCAGGCGCGCAGCCGGAGAGAGAGGGAGGCGCTCAATCGCCGCACGCGGCGAGCGCCTCCATCATCTCCGCCTCATACGCACCCTCCACCCCCGCGACGTTCACACAACAAACGCCGTTCCCACCACTCGGGGAATTCCTGACTTCGGACCCGATTACGCTGCCGCCTCGCGCGCCCGTCGGATGTGTGGACTGACGAGACGAAGACTTACCTGTTACCCTCATCCACATCATTCCTACGATGGCCGGCGCACTGCCTGACCACAACACGCCCCGCGAAACGATATGACCAAAACGCCGTCCCGACACCGGGAAGACCTCACGTGTACACAGTCACACACCCGCACACACACACACACACCACACACACACACCACACACACACACACACCGCGACCTAACCCGACCTCTGACTCACTTCACTCCCTCCGACGCACAGCCGCTTGGGTGCCGAACCTTCTCACTTCACACTTGGCCGCGCGCCGCGGCGGCGAGGAGAGGGAGGGCCCCGACCGGGTCGCTTTCGCGGGGGTGAAGTGAGCGGCGGAGGCGAAGGCCACCAAGTCAGATGTACCGTCACACAACAAGCGCCGTTCACACTCGGGAAAAAGGTGTGTAGCCCCAAATCGGGTCCTGACTCGACTCGCAGCATCGATTTCAACTCACGCGACGCGCTCGGCCTCCGCTGGCGGCTGCCGCAAGAGCGGCTGGCTCACGACAGCGTCTCGCCGGTTGCCGGATAGGAGAGTACAGGACGTCTGGAGTGTAACTGTGTACGTGAGATTGGTATTGATAACAAGCACGGTCGATCCGTCAAAGCGATACACTCGTTCCTATCTCGCTGGAGGGCTGGCACGGAGCTCTGTGCCGGCACACAGCAAGAGCCGTGCGGCAAGAAGAGCTCGATGGGGAGCGAGAACTGCCAGAGGTGCTCACCCAGGTTTCGGAAGTCCACCCTGATGCGGTCAGTTCCCCCCAGGTTTGACCGCGCAGCTCGCAAGACTCGTCGAGCACTCGCAGCCTTTCTGCGCCTCTCATGCTGCCGCTCTGCGGGAAGTTCCCCCCACGAGCGGCGAAGGAGTGCTCCGCTGGGTCACGCCACGGGGGCCCGCCGCCTCAGTTGCGACTTTCGGATGCGGTAGGGCTTGCACGAGCGCCTGTTCAGTCTACGCTAGACCGAACGAACTGGGGGCGGGGCCTGCTATAAAATTGAGGTTGGGTAGGTATCGTCGTTGTGGCGGGCCACTCTGCCCTTGGAGCACTTGGAGTGCAGTCAGCAACCGCACATCCAGGGCCGGGGAGCTCAGAAGCGCACCCAGCGGGCCGGATGATTGGCATCGGGTTGCGGGCAAGAGAGCCCTAGCGCCCCGATCCGCTGCCACTTCCTCTTTTTCCGAGCCAGCGCGCTGAGAGCCTCGAGAGCAGCGGCGCGCTGGAACTGATGGCCGCGTCGTCAAAGAGGAAGGTGACGTATTTCCACGATGCCGACACGATGGGCTCCTACTACTACGGCCCGGGCCATCCGATGAAGCCGCACCGGCTGGCGATGACGCATAACCTCATCCTCTCGTACCACCTCTACCGGAAGATGGAGGTGTGCCGGCCGCACCTCGCCACCGACGAGGAGATGCTCCAGTTCCACGCCGCGGAGTACGTCGACTTTCTGCGGCGAGTGACGCCGGACAACCAGCCCGACTTCTCGAAGCAGCTGCAGCGCTTCACCGTCGGCGACGACTGCCCCGTCTTTGACGGCCTGTACGACTACTGCCGCCTGTACACGGGAGGCTCGATCGACGGCGCGATGCGCCTCAACGCTGGCACTGCCGACGTCGCGATCAACTGGGCGGGCGGGCTGCACCACGCGAAGCGATCCGAGGCGTCCGGCTTCTGCTACGTCAACGACATCGTGCTCGCGATCCTGCAGCTGCTCAAGGTGCACGCTCGCGTGCTCTACCTGGACATCGACATCCACCACGGCGACGGCGTCGAGGAGGCCTTCTTCACGACGGACCGCGTGATGACCGTCTCCTTTCACAAGTACGGCGACTTCTTCTTCCCCGGCACCGGCGACGTCAAGGACGTCGGCATCAGGGCGGGCAAGTACTACTCGGTCAACGTGCCGCTGCGCGACGGGGTGAACGACGACGCGTACCAGCGGCTGTTCAAGCCGGTGATGGAGGAGGTGATGAACCTCTACCGCCCCAGCGCGCTCGTGCTGCAGTGCGGCGCCGACTCGCTCGCGGGCGACCGGCTCGGCTGGCTCCACCTGCCCTGGACCTGTCCTAGACCTCTCCTGGAACCTACCTGTAGGCGACCGGCTCGGCTGCTTCAACCTGTCCCACCGCGGCCACGCCGAGTGCTTGCGGCACATGCTGTCGTACAACCTGCCGTCGCTTGTGCTGGGGGGGGGCGGGTGCGCCGTGGCAGGGGGAAGGGGGGTAGGGGGGTAGGGGGGTAGGGGAAGGGGGGTAGGTCGGGGGTCACGGGGTAGGGGGGTAAGGGGGGTAGTGTTAGGGCGGGCGCGCCGTGTCGCTCGCTCGCTCGCTCGCTCGCTCGCTCGCTCTCTCTCTCTCTCTCTCTCTCCCTCTCTCTCTCTCTCTCTCTCTCTCTCTCTCTCCCTCTCTCTCTCTCTCTCTCTGCGTGTGTGCGTGCGTGTGTCTGTCTGAGCCATCCGCGGACTCTTCTCTGGCCCTTTCCTGCGTAGGTACACGGTGCGCAACGTCGCTCGCTGCTGGGCGTACGAGACGGCGGTGGTGCTGGGAGAGGCGCGTGTGACTCCCTCCCTCTCTCTTCCTCCCCCCCCCCCCCCTTTTTCCCCTTTTTTTTTTTATTTTTTCCCCCCGCCCCTTCACTTTTTTTTCGTTTCCCCCCCCCCCCCCCTTTTTCCCCTTTGGACCCCCCTTTGTCCCTGGGCTCCGCCCCATTTGGCCCCCCCCCCCCCCCCCCCTCTCCTCACAGGAGCTCGCCGAGGACCTGCCGTGGAACGACTACTACGAGCACTTCGCCCCCGACTTTTCGCTGCAGGCGCCGGCGTACCCCACATGCAGAGGACCGAACCTTGGGGCCCCCGGCCGCACCGGCGCTCTTGGGGGGAGGGCACACACTTCGTAGTCGCCCGTGTTGCCCAGCGGGCCCTCTGGCCACGGTCATGCTGACCCAGGGCATGTCGGAGCAGCCTCCCCACGGCCAGCACACCAGCGCACCCAGCTCGCGCCGCACCGACCCCCCCGACCGTCGCACACTGCCCGCCGTGCGCCCGACCTGCCCCTGCTCTGGGATTCGGGTACCCTAGGGTGTAGGTACCCTGCGCGCCCAGTACCAAACCCTTGGGCCTCTCCTCTCCGTGGCCCACTCTGGCCCACTCTAGCGGCCGACCGACCGTTGCCCCACCGGCCCTCTTTCGCAGGTGACGCCATCGGCAACCATGGAGAACGCAAACACGCGGCAGTACCTCGACACCGTGCGGCAGCAGGTCTTCGAAAACCTGCGGATGCTGCAGGGCGCGCCGGGTGTGCAGATGGAGGCGGTGCCCCACGACCCCGAGGCCGCCGCGGCAGAGGCAGACCCCGATGTTCGGCCCGTAAGCGGGGCGGCGGAGCACCCAGGCGAGCACTTTTGACACCGAAGAAACACACATTGGTGAGACCGGGGGGAAATCGCTGAGCACGTTTATGGCCCGGTCTCCGCGTCTTGGACTAACATATAAATAAATAAATAAAACGGACACCTATCTACTAGGAGATGGGTAAAAAGGAACAGGTCCCCGCCCTGCGGTCTTTGTGCAGGGTTCTTTGTGGGTGTGGTCGGCGACTAAAGCCGTAGCCGGGGTCGTCCTCCCGATGGGGGACTAGCACTAGCCGTCTTCCACATGGTCCCTCGGGTCCCTGCTGCTCCTAATCTCGTCGTACATCCTCCTGCTGATCTCCGCAACGTCCTGCTCCCTCCCTCGTGCCTCGTCTCGCCCTGCGCGTCTGCTCCGCCTCCCCGTCGTCCGCCCTGCGTCGTCTGGTGACGGGTCCTCCATAGTCGGTTGAGGTCGCCGCCCTCCTCGTGCCTCTTCCCAACGTTTCCTCGGCAGCCGATGCCGTCTGCTCCGACTCCGCCGTCCCCTGGTCTGCCCTGCCCTCGTCTGCGCTAGCTTCTGTTTCGTCATCACTGATGTCCGTCCTCTTCTTTCTCCTCTTGTTGTATGCTTTGTACATCGCGTCGATTCCTTTTCGCGTGAGCACCAGCCTGAAGCCCGCCCAGCAGCTGAACCGCTCCCTAAGTCGAAGGAGCATCATCAGTCTCACCCACTTCGCTCGCTGCCGACTGTCTCCGCTCCCTCCCGCTTGGGCCGCCGTCGCGGCCCTCGTTCGTCCCACTGGCTGTTGGCCCGTCCCTGCGTTGCTTGCGTTATCCCTCCTCCTCCGCGACTCCCTCAAGGCTGGCCGTGCCTCCTTCCACCCAGCGAAGAGCTTCCTCAGCCACTCAATGTGTTCCTCTCTCTTCATTATATGCGCGCGGTAGCCTCATCGTTGAGCTGGATCCACCTCTGCACCGCTCCCGTCGCCGCCTCGGCCACGACTTGCAAGTTCCTCGTAACCCCGGCGCCAAGGTCCCTCCGACTCTTCTCCGAGAGATCATCTACCAGCGCCGGCAACACCCCCCCCACGGCTGGGGCTAGTGCATCGTACCCGTCTTGGTTGGAGTTGTCGCCGAGCAGCATCAGGGCATTGAAGAGCGTGGAAGCCCCTTCTGGTGATTTCCTCGTACTGGCCCCCGGGCCCCCGGCCCGAGAGCTCCGCGAAGGCATCTTGACAACCATCCGGAGAAAGTCCTTTGGGGCAGATGTAGCCGAGCTGGCGGCCGCGAGGAGCGGGCGCGTCTCGCTGCTTGAGAGTGTGCTCGATCCAAGACTCTAGGACCTTGACGGCCGTCAGACTGAGGGTCCCCGATGACATGAACGCGGACACGCCAGCCATGGCGATCACGAGCAGAGTGGATGCACGCAACAGAAAGAATGAAAGAACCGACAAACCCAGACGAGGGATGGGGGAGGAGGACAGGGTCCACACCTGCACGAGCAGGATTTTGGAAGGACGATCAGGGGCACAGGTGGGGCTCTCCTGCTCCTGACAAGGGACACGACAGGCTCGCAACGCGGTGCACGGTGGACTCCCGACTCCACTGGCGGTCTCATCTCAGTCTAGCGACCTGCCTCCAGCTTCTCACTGGCAGTCTCTCGCTGCCACAGGCACACTGACAGGGGTGGCAGGGGCGGCGGCAGGAGTCTCCCACATACTATGCGGGCCTCGCTAGAGGAAGGTGCGTCCTGTGTGTGTCCTCGTCCTTGAGGTCTTGAGGGGGAAGGGGAAGGGGCTGTGTGGTGTGTCTGTGCATGCATGCATGTGTGTGTGTGTGTGTGTGTGTGTGTGTGTGCGTGTGCGTGTGCGTGTGTGCATGTGTGGGCGCTCTGTGCGAGCCGCCCTGAGAACGACCACGAGCGCGCCGCGATGCCTCCACCCAAAAGCGGAGGTACATGCCGGCATGCTCTATCAACCCCGCAGCCGCGGTGGCGCGACCGGACCGCGGTTCGCTCCGGCGCCTTTTGGCACCGGTTCGAATCGTGGTGGCGCGCGCCCTCGCGGAGCGACGCGTGGGGCGTGGCGCGCGACGCGCGCGCGTGCGCGTCCGCGCCAAGCCGAGCCGTTGCCGTCTGCCGTCTGCCGTCTGCCGTCTGCCGTCTGCCGTCTGCCGTCTGCCTTTTGGCCGACCGCCGCCGCCGCCGTAGCAGCAGCGAGCGCTCCCTGCGTCGCTTTTTTGCGCGACGCGCAGTGTGACGCGCGCCGCCCAGCGCCGAACGTGCCGGAGCCGGTCCGGCGCGCGCGCGCGCGCGGGCGGCCAGCGCCTGTTAACAGACAGCCGTGCCGCCCGCACGTTCAAAGGGAGGGAAAGATGCACGCAAAACTAAAACATGCCATGTCCGCCTTGCGTTGTTTCATAACATCGAAGGCTAAGCTCAAAGAAACAAAGAAAAAAGAACTCAACGGACAAAGAAAGAAAAGAAAGAAAGAAAACAGACACGCCAAACGAGGGATGGGACGAGGACAGGGTCCCCACCTGCACGAGCAGGATTTTGGAAGGACGATCAGGGGGACAGGTGGGGCTCTCCTGCTCCTGACAAGGGACACGACAGGCTCGCAGCGCGGTGCGCGGTGGACTCCCACATCCACTGGCGGTCTCATCTCAGTCTAGCGACCTGCCTCCAGCTTCTCACTGGCAGTCTCTCGCAACCACAGGCACACTGACACAGGGGTGGCAGGGGCGGCGGCACGAGTCTCCCACATACTATGCGGGCCTCACTAGAGGTGCGGCCTGGGTGCGTGTCCTCGCCCTTGAGGGGGGAGGGGAAGGGGCTGTGTGTCTGTGCATGTGTGTGTGTGTGTGTGTGTGTGTGTGTGTGTGTGTGTGTGTGTGTGTGTGTGTGTGTGTGTGTGTGTGCGTGTGTGTGCGTGTGCGAGCCGCCCTGAACGCCACGAGCGCGCCGCGAGCGCCGTAGCGCCGGCGAGCGCCGTCGGCAGCGCGCGACCGCCACCCAAAAGCGGAGGTACATTAGGAGCCGCAGCCGGCCTGCTCTATCAGCCCCGCAGCCGCGGTGGCGCGACCGGACCGCGGACATGTGGAGGAGAAAATTCTTTTCCGTTTAAATTCTTTTCCGTGTCGTTCTGGGAACCATACGCCGGGCAGCCTCGCGGGGCGCCGCGCATCGCGCCTCCACTCAAGGATTCGCACGATGCGCATCGTCGGCCTCACTGGCGGCATCGCCTGCGGCAAGTCCGCCGTCTCGACGGCGGCGGCCAGTTGGGGCCTCCGCGTCATCGACATGGACGAGATTGCTCGCCGCGTGGTCTGCCCCGGCCTGCCCGCCTACACGGACATCGTCGCAGCATTTGGCGACGGCGCGCTCCTCCCCAGCGGCGAGCTCAACCGCACCGAGGTCGGAAGGATCGCATTTTCCGACCGCGAGAAGCGGCGCGCTCTCAACGCGGCGACCCACCGCCCGATGCTGATGCAGCTCCTCGCGGAGCTCGCCGCTGCGCTCTTTGGCGGCGAGGCGGCCGTCCTGATCGACGCGCCGCTCCTCTTCGAGACATCGCTCCACTGGCTCTGCTGCACAACGCTTGTCGTCGCTGTCGCCGAGGCGACCCAGCCGGAGCGGCTGCGAAAAGCAGTATGTGTCAGACTAAATCATTATGATATCATAGGCGACCCAGCTGGAGAGGCTGCGAGCGCGCGACGGCTTCAGCGCGGAGGAGGCGGAGAAGCGGATTGCGGCGCAGATGCCGCTCGCGGAGAAGTGCGCTCGTGCCGACGCCGTGATTGACAACGAGGGGACTCGAGATGAGTTGGCGGCGAGGGCGGCGACGATCCTCGACGCCGCCGGCGCCATCGCCGGCCAGACACCCTAGAAGCGCAAATGAATCGTGTTCTTGTATTCCAACCAGCGCTCGAGAGGGCACACGCATTCCACCGTATTCAGCTGTAACCCACTGTAGTTGTGTCGCTTGTATTCTGGACGACTCTGCACGAGACCGTCTTCTCGCCCTCATGTTGGTGCACCCAGGCGGGCTACCGTGGTGGGCGAGGCTGCCGCGGACGCGGGTGCTGCTCCTCGACCCGCTGCTGTGGCTGCTTCTCGCGGCGCTGCGGCTGTGCGGCGAGGAGGCCCAGATGCGGAGACACGTGTCCTTGTGAAAAGAGACATCGCTGCGGGCGCACAGCTGCGCAGCACACACCAGGGCGACACGACACACTCCACGCCATGCCGGGGGCGCACACGGCGGCAGACGGCAACCTGTAGACACGGATCCGTCTGAACTCCGTCTGTACTCCGCCGTCTTCGGCTGCAGTCAGTCAGTCAGTCAGTCAGTCTACGCCCTAGCACGGACGGCGGGGCACACGCACTCGCGGAACACACATCACATCTTCGGCTGCACTCCGTCGTATTCCTTGTACTCGCAGCCTCCGCACTCACGCTGCGCTCTGAGCACACGGCACCATACTTGTACGTCCCCCGCTGGAACCGTGTGTCTGGCATGATGGCGTAGGCGTGGAGCCGCTGCCGCACGCGGGAGAGGCGACAAAGTCATGACGTCGAATGACGCCGGCGCTACTTGCCTGCTGCCTCTGCTGCCTGCTGCCTCTGCCTGCCGGTGGGTGCGCGCCACCACTCTCACCGTGGTCCCGCGCGCAGCGCGCGGAGGTAAGGCCGCCACGCGCGAGTCTGGGGAGGGGGAAACCAGGGCGTGTCCGCAGTTTGGGTCTCAGTTGTGTGTGTATGTTCTCTGTGTGTGACCTCTGTGTGCGTTCTTTAGCGACCAAGGGGCAAAATCCAAAAAACTGTTATAGGCAAAAACACATATATGCACGTGCAGTAACACCATATTTAACTCACGCCGCAGCAGGCGTTGGACGTTGGAGCGGTCCTTAGAAGAGGAGAAAGAAGAGGAGAGGCGCCAGTGATGACGAAACAGAAGCTAGTGCAGACGAGGGCAGGGCAGACCCGGGGACGGCGGAGGCGGACCAGACGGCATCGACCGCCGAGGGAACGTTGGGAAGAGGCACGAGGAGGGCGGCGACCTCAACCGACTATGGAGGACCCGTCACCAGACGACGCAGGGCGGACGACGGGGAGGCGGAGCAGACGCGCAGGGCGAGACGAGGGAGGGAGCAGGACGTTGCGGAGATCAGCAGGAGGATGTACGAAGAGATTAGGAGCAGCAGGGACCCGAGGGACCATGTGGAAGACGGCTAAAGTGCTAGTCCCCCATCGGGAGGACGACCCCGGCTAGTCGCCGACCACACCCACAAAGAACCCTGCACAAAGACCGCAGGGCGGGGACCTGTTCCTTTTTACCCATCTCCTAGTAGAGGTGTCCGTTTTATTTATTTATTTATTTGGAGCGGTCCTTGCCCTCGCATGCGGCACTCTTGTATGCTGCACTCTTGCTTCTGCGTGTACTCCATCGACGCCGTGTGACACTGCGCCGCGTCCACCTTCTAGCACTGTAGCAAGGGGCAGATATGTGCCCATGGGCATCCCTCAATGGGGTTTCGCGTGATAACCGCACTGTCGCAGGAGGTGAGGCACGAGGACGCCCATGAGGACCGGTGGCCTGACCTACATCGAGAGGCTTCACCTATTATTCTCCTTCTCTCTCTCTCCTTCCCTCGCTCTCTCTCTCTCTCTCATTCCAGAGTGATGAATAGTCCGCCGTGTCCCCATATCCCTATATTCCCACACCCTGCGCAGTGGCACGTCGTTGACACCCAGACCCCTAATATTGGACATCTTGGGCACGTCACCTGAGCCCTGGTCTGACAGCCTGACAGCAACCCCCGGACAGCGCCTGACAGTGCCCGACAGCCTGACAGCGCTGACAGCACTTTCTCTGACAGTCTGACAGCACGTGTCTGACAGCCTGACAGCAGAGTCTGGCAGGCGAGGGGTTCCGTCGCTGTCAGGCCCTAACGTGACAGCCTGACAGCTGCCTGACAGCCCGACAGCACACAGTGGCCTGACAGCAGCGCTGACAGCCTGACAGCCCGACAGCAGCACAGACCGTACACAGACCCCATAGAGCCTCTTTTTTGTGCCCCATTGAGGGTATAACAAAGTTACATGCAAAGACATGTGAGTGTGGTCCATGTCCATGTAGTCATGGGATGGTCATGGGTCTCTCTCTCAACCCTCCCGCCCGCCACCTCTGCGGACCCCTCTCTAGCACCGGCGGCTGTGCTACTACAAATGAAGCTACAAGCTGACGAGCGACAACGATGGGGAGGCCTTCCGCTGGACCAGCAACTACCAGATCATCAGCAAGGTGTACCTGAAGAAGCACTCCACCCTGCCTCTCTGCTATTCTCTCAGTGCGGCAGACAAGAAGATGGGTGACGTCCACTCGTCCACCATGAAAAAGATGGTGGGACCGGAGGCAGAGTAGAGGCTAGAGTATGTATGTGTAGTAGAGTCCTGCTGGTCTCCTCTTGATAGTGTCATAAGTGTGGCTGGTGTGTGTCAGAGCCTGACAGCACCCCGACAGCACCACCTGACAGCACCTGACAGCAACAGCCCACCGTCTGACAGCAGCAGCAGCCTGACAGCTCTGACAGCTCCGACAGCGTCTGACAGCAACACCCGACAGCTCCGACAGCACCCGACAGCTACAGAACCCCTCGCCTGTCAGACATGCACCCGACAGCACCCGACAGCACACTGACAGCACCTGACAGCTGGTCTGACAGAGGCACCTGACAGTGCCTGACAGCTGCCCGACAGCCCGACAGATCACCTGACAGCACCTGACAGCCTGACAGCCAGGGCTCAGCACGTCACGCTTCCCCAACTCCCGTTGTGCAAGTTTGGCACGTCATTGTCTCTGACTGCTTCTCGTGGGGCCGCCGCGCCGCGAGACAGTCGACCTCTCTACTGTTGTGACACCACAACACGGCGCAGCTGGCGTCTTCCCCCCACCGGTGTGACACCACACCTTCGTACTTTGAATACTCTCTACAAACATGTCTTCCTCGGCTGAGGAGGCCCGCGACACCGTGGGCAAGCTATCTCCCGCGACCAAACCGCAGGACCGCGTACGACTCAACATACACGTGCTGGGCACCGATGATTCGGGTTCAGATGACCATCTCTCGAGCGAGAGACGAGGGACGCCTCACGAGACTCCAGAGGGCCTAGACCGGGGCGATACCACCCGGTCAGACCACACTGATCACCTCCACACCACGTTGGAGCGTACTGGGCCCAAGGACGACACCGATGCGCTGGACAAGCCATCGTCGCCTGGCTCCGCCGAGGTCAGGGCTACGCCAGCTGGAATGCCTTCTGCCAGGCTGCCGGCGAGCCCTCCTTCGGCGGAAGCCTTACTGGACCCGAAAGGGTTTGACTTGAACGTGGCAGCGATCAAGCCATCCGCAGTGGACTCGCCTCCTGGTTTGAGCACCACGCAACCACCTTTTGACGCCCGAACGGGCATGCGACCTTACGTCCCTGCCGAGGACGTCACGGGATTCTCGACCGACGGCGTGGAGGCGCTACAGCTGCAGGTGCAACAGTTCGTGCAACGCGCTGAGGAAGGCACAGCCGCGCTCATGCCCAACGATGTTGGAGTCATCGCCAGGCTCGCCTCTGATCTGCACGGCGCAGGGGAGCGGTACATGGCCACCGCCGAGCTCCTCGCGTCCTACCGTGAGGAGCGGTGCGCCTTCCAAACCTGTGTCGGGCAGGCAGCGGCGACCTACGGGCAGCAGCTATCGAATGGTGACTTCTCCGCCAACGGCAAGCTCACCGAGGCGGCGCTCTGCTTCAACGTGCTAAACGGGGAGCTGGGTGCCTTCGAAGCCGAGGTGGACGAGGGGCAAGCCACCCTCGACCAACTGGAGCAGCGGTATCATACCTCCCGCCTCGAGTACATTGCGGAGCAGGCACGGCTGCTGCAGATGCTTGAGGGCGCGGCCCCTTCCAAGCTTGCTCGGGCGAATGCTGCAGCACTCAAGCATCACCAGTCGCAAATCAGCTCGCTGGCCGATGAAGTCGCGCAGCAGCGTCAGGCGATGGTGGAGCAGAGCCGAGCGACGGCGGCGCTTGGTCGGCAGGCGGAGGAGCACAATGCAGAAGTGCAGCAGGGATTTGAGCAGGTGAACGCCAACCTCGCTCAAGGGTTCCAGGCGTTTAGGCTGGTGTCGCGGCTGTCCCCGCTGCCGCTGCTACGTCGCTCGTCGCGCTCGACGCTTCCTTCGCTTTGCCCGGCTCTCGCTCGAACGTCTCGACGTCTGATGTTTGCGAACCGTGCGACGGCTGTTCCATGGATATGCCAAATGCGTCGCGATGCAGCCTCCACCCCTGGGTGTGCCGAAACGTTCCTACGTAGTGCCACACTCCCCAGCTGCCATTCATTGCCGCGCCCCTCCCCGGGGGAATGGTCATGTTTGTGTCGCAGGAGGTGAGGCACGAGGACGCCCATGAGGACCGGTGGCCTGACCTACATCGAGAGGCTTCACCTATTATTCTCCTTCTCTCTCTCTCCTTCCCTCGCTCTCTCTCTCTCTCTCATTCCAGAGTGATGAATAGTCCGCCGTGTCCCCATATCCCTATATTCCCACACCCTGCGCAGTGGCACGTCGTTGACACCCAGACCCCTAATATTGGACATCTTGGGACGTCACGCTTCCCCAACTCCCGTTGTGCAAGTTTGGCACGTCATTGTCTCTGACTGCTTCTCGTGGGGCCGCCGCGCCGCGAGACAGTCGACCTCTCTACTGTTGTGACACCACAACACGGCGCAGCTGGCGTCTTCCCCCCACCGGTGTGACACCACACCTTCGTACTTTGAATACTCTCTACAAACATGTCTTCCTCGGCTGAGGAGGCCCGCGACACCGTGGGCAAGCTATCTCCCGCGACCAAACCGCAGGACCGCGTACGACTCAACATACACGTGCTGGGCACCGATGATTCGGGTTCAGATGACCATCTCTCGAGCGAGAGACGAGGGACGCCTCACGAGACTCCAGAGGGCCTAGACCGGGGCGATACCACCCGGTCAGACCACACTGATCACCTCCACACGCACCCAGTGTTCCAGAGAGAGAGATTTTTAGCAATACACTATTCAATACCGTAAATAGAGTTGCTGTGTGAGAGAGTTGTTTTCCGTGCTTTTGGCT
Organism: Emiliania huxleyi CCMP1516; assembly: GCF_000372725.1. Taxonomy (NCBI): domain Eukaryota; phylum Haptophyta; order Isochrysidales; family Noelaerhabdaceae; genus Emiliania; species Emiliania huxleyi. The sequence goes on from NW_005199097.1 coordinate 25,218, forward strand.
TTTCTTGGTTGGATTTGGGCCTCGGGGCGCGCTCATCGTGTGGTCGTGGTGTGAGTGTGTGTGGAGTGCGCGCGCGCGACCGACACGGATGGTCGGCTCCAGCGACCAGCGCGCAGCGGGCAGACCAGCGAGAAGTGTTGTCATCAACAGAGGGAAAACGTAAGAGCTTCATACAAAGTACACTGAAAAAGTAAGGTCTGACCTCGAGACAACCGACGTGTGTGTGTCTCAAAAAGTCGTCGTAAAACAATACTGGTGGAGTTCAGACGCCACCAGCCTCCTCTTCCAGCGCCACCAGCTTATCGCGAAGGCCAACGACAGCCAAGTCGAAGTTCTTTCGCAAGCTCACCTGCTCCTTCTCGGGCAGTGCCGCCATCGCTGCGTCATAGGCCTCACGCACCGCAGCGTACGCGGCACGAACCTCCTCGAGGTCGGCCTTGAAATCATCCGAGCTGCGGTCGTCGTCGTCTAGCAAGTCGCTCAGCAGCAGGTTAGCCTCGGCGAGTTCGTCGGAGAGGTGATCGGCTGGCGAGCGGCCCGACACAAAAGACCGGAGCTGTGGTGTCGCAGTGGCGGGCAAGTGCGGAATCCGTGATGCGAGCCTCGACATGGCGTGCTGCCTCCCTCCGCAATGCAGGCGGCCGACGCCGCGACGCGCGAGTGACGCGAGCATCGTAGCGAGCGCGAGGACTGCCCGAGGGACCAGAGGAGACAAAGCGGCCCCGCACAAAGCGTGCCGGGAACGGGCGGCGAAGACACAGAAAGAATTTAAAAAAATCTTTTTTCCTTCGGTGCGGATAGACAGAGAAGGAAAGAACTCCAGGAATTTCTTCCCGCACCCAAGGTCGACCAAGTCGTCCTGGAGGACCTGCTCGCGCTGTCGACTCGTTGGGCTGAGAGTCGCTTGCGAAGGCACCCGTAGCATTTTCTGTCGCCTCGAGGGCAAGATGGCGGGGAGCGATCGGGGCAGGGATGGCTCGATAGTAACTGAGGCGCCTCAGATGCTTCACGACCTGAATGCCTCAGTGAAGACTCCAGCCGTCGACAGAACTGAGAACACTGAGATCCTCGAAGAGACTGAGCTGGAGGAAGAGAACCACGCGAGCCTGCTGGCCGGGGCGAGGGCGGAGAGTGAGCGCACCGGCGATAAGCTCGACCCAATCCTCGGCCGGCCGGTGGATGCGCCTCGCGAGCCGACTGGCCACTTCACTCCTTTGCGGCGCCTGATGCCACCGGCACCCGAGTGGGCACTAGAGACCGTACTGACAGGTGTACTCTCGGCTGTGTGTTTTGTAGGGGGTGGCCAGTAGTCAGTTTCGGTGGTGCGCTCTCTGACCGGTGTGGCGGTGTAAAATCACGTTGGCTGTGTTGCGGTCTCCCCGTCGGACTCCACACCACTGACCAGAGTACAGACACAGACTAATTTTAGCCCGCGTCCCCACGGGTCTGTTGTATACTAGAAATGGGGTTGCTAGAACTATATTCACCCATGCTTCACTTCACCAAGCTTTCACAGATCCCCGCGAGCTGTCGCAGCTCAAGCGCTCGCTGCCTCGCCGGCCCTTCCAGCGCAGCATCGCTGAGCCGGCAAAAGTGAAGTGGTGCGCACGTGACGCGAATGATCGACATCAGCCAGCACGGAAAATGGTACAGCTCGAGGGCCATGCCTTTGATGTGGAAGCTCCAAAGAAAGTGGGTCGAGCATTGGCTCAGCACGAATGACCAGACGTTGAGAACGAGTACGGGAACGGGGCTGCCGGCCCAGAGTAAGAGGCGGTTCAAGACGAGGACAGTCAGAGGGAAGACGCCACCATAGGCGAACAGATGGAATGTGACCCCTATTATTGGCATCAGCGCCTCATAGTAGCGGGTTGACGCCTGCCAGCCTGACGAGACGACAAACATGGCGCTGTTGATGCAGATGGTAGTGACCAATGCCAGGTTGACAAAAACGAATCCAGCGAGGGCGTCCATCCACCCTTCTTCTATCGTTTCATCCGCCTGGCCGGTCTGAGCCGCATCACGTTCGGTAAATTCGAGGATTGCGATCGGCACCGTGAGGAGAAGGCCGCTCACAACCCCAGTGAGCTCAAACGTCTTGAGCATGAGACCCTGTCGCTCAGCCGGCTTTACCAGCAGCAGCGAGAGGAAGGGGGCTGCTATCGACCGCAACCGCTTAGGCGGCGTGCCGTCTGCAGCCGGCAGCAGTAGGAAGTGCCGCAGCAGCTCGGACATCGGCACTCCCTGATCGATCGTCGCCTTTAGCAGCTCGGCCTTGACGGCAATCTTCAGGCCAATGGGTGCGGCAAACGCTTGCCAGTCCTCAGGGTCAGCGAGCTGTAGCTGCCACGCCGCCTGCACTCCGTGCTGCGCCAGCGCCTCCAGGAGCGGAGCCTTTGCGCCCTGGAGACCGGAAGCGGCAGCGGCAGCCTCGACGATCGTCTCGACGGGTCGCACGTCGTGCTCAGTAGGCAGCCCCTGGAGCTGGAGCTCCGACAGGCCGCGCGTGAGCACGGCGCCGCTCGACGGGCTCACGCGTGGCGGCATATGTTTGTGTGTGTGGTCCGCATAAATGCATGCGTTCGTTACATAAAGAAAGAATTTTTACCAGAAAGAAAGAATGTTCAAAGCCGAAAGCAGTGTGCGGCGTTCGTTACATTGTAAGCTGATAAATATCACAGGGATTTTTTAGCGCGCCTGCGGCGGCTTCTCAGGTCTCGAGAGAGAGGCCGCCGCGCGGCCCTCTGTCTCGAGAAAACAGCGGCCACCTTGCTCTCTTTCTTGGATGATTGCGCGCGTCCGTCCTATCATCCTCTCCCGCGTCCACGCACACCGAGATGCCCTCGCCCACGCACAACAGATCCCTTTACATTAACCTGGCCGACGAGAGGATCTATCGGTCGGCCTTCAACCTCACGCGACCGCTCCTGCTCCAGAGAATGCGTTACGTTGAGCACATGCTGGCTTTCCTGCAGCACGCGGAGCTGAAGACCTTCCCGCTGATGGAGCAGGTGCTGCGTGTGAGCTGCGCCCAGGAGGGCAGCTTTGTAAAGACCTTCCCGCTGATGGAGCAGGTGCTGCGTGTGAGCTGCGCCCAGGACAGCGCGGCAAACTTGGCTGGCGGGTACCGCTTCCGGAAGGCTGCGGCAACGACCTCCTCCACTTCCAGCGGCAGCGAACGAGCGAGCACGACGCCACCGCGGAACGGAAGCGGGACGGAAGCGACGGCCGCACACGACGCGCGTGGAGCTGGTTGGACAGCGAAAGAAGAAAGAAGGTAGCAGGATGAGAAAACGCAGCCCGAACTGCCCTTGTCGTGCATTTGTGCTGTGAGAGAGGCCCCGGCCTACGGCAGCTGCCGAGGTCGACGAGCAGCGAGGAGCGGTTGCGGCTCTTAGCAGACAGACGAAAATGCGCTCGGTAGCGCTGCGCCGTCTCCGGGCTCGAGTTCGTCCGACCGCTCGTCACGTCCACCTCCCGGCATCCTCGTCGCGTGCGCGGTGTGCAGAGGCGGAGGAGGCCAGGGCGCGGTGTGGAGAGGCGGCGGAGGAGGACAGGCTGAGGAACGAGCGCGCGCGTGCCGCGGCTGCCCTTCGCGAGGAGCAACGATCTCGTGTCCTCGCGGCGCTTGCGAGCGGCCCGCGGCTCGTGGTCGACCTCGCTCCCGCGTACACCGCCCTCATGTCCGCGCGGCACCGCCGCTCGCTCTCGCAGCAGCTCGGCCGATGTTGGGCCCTCAATCGGCGGGCGCCGGCGCCGTTTGCGATGCACCTCGCCTCGCTGCGGACGTGCCCGGCGGAGTGCTTACCGGCCGGCGGCGAGCACGAGCGGTGGCTGGTGGGGCGGCTCGACGGCGAAGTGAGCGACCACTTTGGGAGAGAAGGCAAGCTGCTGCTCGAGGCGCGTGCGCGTGGGCGTGTGAACAGCGCCTCTTTCAGAGCCGCAGCCGTGGACAGGCGCGCCGCGACTCGAGTGGTTGCGGAGGTGGCCGGCGCCTCTTCACCCCGCCGCTGTGTGCAGGCATCGCCTCTCGCCGGAGGCAAAGAAATCAGACGCCGAAGAGAAAAAGAAGACCGCCGCTGTGAGCAGGCATCGTCTATCTCTCCCCGGACGCGGAGGAGGTGCTGGAGGTGCCGTGGGATTCGGAGAGCGCCAGAGTCGGACCGCTCCACACCGACCACACAACACACCGGAGCGGCACACTCCACCACAGACCACCCAAGATCAGACTCTCCCCAGGCGCCGCTCGAGGCGGAGAAGACGTACGTGATCGGCGGTCTCGTGGACGGGACTGTGGTCAAGCACGCCTCGATAGACGGACAGATACACGCCACAGCCACACACACACACACACACACACACACACACACACACACACACACACACACACACACACACACACACACACACACACACACACACACACCTCACGCGCGCACGCACGCACGCACGCACACAGACGAAAGAGAGTCAGACCAACGACTGGGACAGCACAAGACGCCCCGACGACCGGGCTGCCACACATCCGCAGCGTGGCGAAGCCTCGCCGGGGAGGCAGCGGTGCTGTGAGTGTGAACAGCGCCTCTTCACACCTGCTCGTGTTGTGAACAGGCACGCCTCGCTCCGCCGCGCCGCCGCGCTCGGCGTCGCGGCGGCGCGGATACCGCTCGCAGAGCACGCCGCGCTGGGTCGCTCTAGCTAGATGCGGATCCGTGTGATTTCCTCGAGTACGGCACTGGAACAGCGGCACGTCTCTCAGCTGCATTCAGCTGTGTTCAGCTGTGTTCAGCTATCTTCAGCCGTGTTCACTGCCATTGGTGCATGCATGGCGCAGGCCGCTCTTCCCAGCCGGTGGACCGTGCGGGCGTGCTCACGCTGCCCGCAGCGGTGGACGTGCTGCTTCGCGTGCACGCGGGCGCCAGCTGGAGTCAGGCCATGCGCGCGGCGCTGCCGCCTCGTTTCTTCCTCTCGGCGGAGGAGGAGGCGGAGGCCCGAGCCAAGAGGCAAAGAGCCAAAGAACAAAGCCGAAGGACTACGTGAGATGCTGTGCGCGCACAGAGCCATCGCCTCCGTCTCGTTCGGCTTGGCGTGCAATGCGCCGCGGCCTTTCAATGAATCGTAATAGCAAAAACAGCAAACTGGGTTTCATGACTTTCAAACTCGCATATGTCTAGTGACTAGTCGAGCCCCGCCCACACGGCGCGCACGGCACTGTTTCGGGCCGGCCTGGGGCAGGGGCGCCCACGCCCACGCTAGGGAAGCGCGGCGCCGCTAGCGCCACGCGCCACGCGCGCGCCCCAGGCACGCCGAGGCAGCCGCAGAGCCCACACACATGATCCCCCACATAAAACACAATGGTCGTATGCACAAACTCGAAATAGGTACCCCTGGCAGGGCCACAAGGTGGCCCTGGGCCTGACAGAATCCACCATTGAGTCGGCCCGGAACATCAGACAGATAGAAAACTCCAAGTGAAAAGACCAAAAAAAGAAATTAAATTCCCCGCACGCCGCTTTTGCCTCTCCCGGGAGGATGGTGGCGTGGCTTGATGCGCTCGTTTGTGTGACATCCTTCTGCGCCTTCCATTGGGGGGACTGGTTTTTGGGGCTTGCACCCCCCCTTCTTCTCATCCTTTCCGCCAACTGGCAGGGCGGCGCGCGGCCCTTTGTTGCATTGTTCGAGAGCGCAGCATTCACCGTGTTGGACGTGGTCATCTGGACGGTTGAGCACGTGCTGTCTCCGTTTCAAGAGCCACCGATCTTCGTCCAGAGGGCACGTTACGAGCAGCAGCGGGAGCGTGAGCAGCAGCAGCGGCGGGAGAAGGCGGCGGCAGAGGCGGCAGAGCGCGATCGTCAGAGACGTGAGCGGCGGGAGAAGGCGGCGGCAGAGGCGGCAGAGCGCGAGCGTCAGAAACGCGAGCGGCGGCGGCGGAGGAAGGCGGCGGAGCCGCCGAGGCGGCCGACCGGAGGAGGTGAAATGGCGGCGGTGGCAGAGGAGGAGCTGTTGAGTGAGGCGGCGAGGGCAGCTGCAGGACTGGGACGCAACATCAACACAGCACCCGAGGAGCCGGTCATGAATACTCCGACCGATGGCGCGGAGGAGCAGGCGGCGGCGGCGGCGGTTGCGGCAGAGGCCCCTCCCTCTTCTCGCCCGCCAAGGTCCGCCACGGCGGCCGCGGCGGCCGACGCGGGAGCACCGGCCCCCACGCACGGCGCGCCCCCGCCGCCCCACGCCCTCGTCTCGCTCGCAGACGCTAGCTTCGACACGGGCCGGCCGCCGGAGTCCACGATGGGCGGCGAGACGACGTGCATAATTTGCTTCACCGACCCGAAGTCTCACATAGCGACGCCGTGTGGCCATGTGTGCGCTTGCGGCCGGTGCTCCGCAAAGATGGAGCGGTGTCCTGTCTGTCGCGCGCCAGTCGAGAGGTGGTTCCAGGTGCATGTGGCGTGAGAGGGTGTACCTGTACGTATTTCGATGCGGTGGAGCATAAAAACAAAAAAACTTGAATTCCAAAACCCGGACGTGCCTCCACCGGCACGCCGCTTCCGACAGGGTGATGCTGATGGAAGGTTCGACGCTGGACGCACCCGCCACCCCCCCGGTGCGGCCCGGACTGGGCGGAGAGATCCCAGGGTAAGAGAGAGAGACTGAGAGAGATTGATGATTGTTTTGTTTTGTTGTTAACACGTATAGCTGGGGTTGGCCGGTTGCAAGGCCCATGTAACGATGTGAGTTCTTCGTTGTGCGGCCATGTGAGTGTACACACAGTCCTGAGAGACAAACACTCATGGCGCCTAAAATGATTTCTTTTCCTCCTCTGGCCGAGTCGGCGAGGGTCGCACCCAGCTGGTCGATCTGCTGCCGTGCCACGCTGCCAAAATGAGCGCGCGCGACCCACCACCTCGCGTTCTTCTCGGCGTCATGTCCAACCCTGTCAAGCCCGCAATGCGCGCCCAGCAGCGCAAGTGGGCCGGCCACTTCCAGCACGCAGCCAACGTGGACGTGCGGTTTGTTCTGGGCACCACCTTTTTCAACAACACGCAGCGGCCTCCACCCGAGTGGGACGAGCTCAAGGCGGAGGAGAAGGAGCACAAGGACATCATCTTTGTCGAGGGCCGCGAGAAGCTGCCGCACGTCGGCGTCGTCACGGAGAAGAGCGCGTCGTTCTGGCTCTCGCGCGGCGCCGAGTCGCCGGGGTACGAGTGGTACTGCAAGTGCGATGACGACACGCTCGTCCACCTCTCGCGCCTCGGCGAGACCCTCGCCAACGTGACCCGATCGCTCGGCCGCACAGCCCACGTCTACTTTGGCCACCTCAAGTGGCGCGGCTGGGAGGCGGGCCACCGCTTCCAGGCGTGCGGCGGCGGGTGGGGCGACTCGGCCAAGACGCTGAGCGATATCCTCGGCGGCGGAGGCATGCCCGACGGATCGCGCTATCCCCCCTGCCCGCACGCCGCGGGTCCGGTGCCCTACATGAGCGGAGGCATGGCCTGCGCGACTAGAAGCGGAAGACGCGCTCTTGTCTCCCAACCAGCGCTCGAGAGGACGCGGACTCCGCTGCATTCGGCCGTATTCAGCTGTATCCAGCGCATTCGCACCCCTCGTACTCACGCGCTGCTCTGCTGCACGATACCGCACACGCAGGTCTGCATGTCGCGGCCCCTCGCCGTGGCGATGGCGGCCGACGCCGCCTTCCGAGACTTCTACGAGACCGCGCGCAAGCGGAACGACCGCGGAGTCGCGTGCAAGCGTCCGGAGCGGTGCGCCGCGCAGCCGTACGCCAGCCACATGTGGCACCACGAGGACGCGGAGGAGATGGAGCCTTCCCCGAACCTTCCCAGAGCCTCCCCTGAGCCTTCCCTGAGCCTTCCCTGTAGGACGCGGGCGTGGGATTCAACGTGTTTCGTGCGGCGCCGACGCAGCAGCGCCAGGTGCACGTCGTGCCGGTGGCGGGACATGTCCAGGACACCTCCACGACATGTCTGAGACACGTCCCATAGGTGCACATTGTGCCGGTGCCGGGACACTACAACGACCCTTACATCATCGAGCGCACTCGCTGGACGGAGTCCGTCGCCTCCCTCTCTGCCGAGGACGAGTACTGGTCCAGGCGCGAGATCGAGCCGAGATCGAGCCGAGATCGAGCCGAGATCGAGCCGAGAGATGAGGACGAGTACTGGTGGTCCAGGCGCGCCCTCTTTGTGCACGGCATCAAGACTCGCAAGTCGTACCAGGAGGCGGAGAGGAGGTGGGAGCTCAGATCTCCCCAGATCTCCCCAAATCTCCCCAAATCTCCCCAAATCTCCCCGCATCTGCAGGTGGGAGCTCGGGCGCGCGAGCGCAGACCTGCGCCTGCACTGCGCGCCGTGCGACCTCCCAAACACCAACCGCCACAACGGCGAGAGACAGCCGAGAGATCGCCGAGAGATCGCCGAGAGATCGCCGAGAGATTGCCGAGAGATTGCCGTACTCCTCGACGCAGGCAGCCGGCGGCGCGTTGCCCCCCCCCCCCCCCCCCCCCTCGCGTGTGTGGAGAAGATGACCCCCCCCCCTCCCTCACCCCCCCCCCCTCGCCTCCCCCTCACCAGGCAACTGGCGCGCCGCACGACTGCCGTGTGCTCACCTGCGCAACAACACGCCGGCGGCGGCGGCGGCGGCCGCGGCCCTCTTCGACGACGCCTCGCCCGCCGCCCGGGAGGCTGCCAAGGTTGGCGCCGCCATCTTGCGTCAAGAGTCAGGCGCGGGACGGTTCGTCGACCCGCGCTTCTGCGCCGTCCCGATCGGGGACGCCTTCGCGTGCTGCGGCTGGCCGTGGCAGCTGCCGCAGCTGCGCTCGCTGGTCCTGCGCGGCGTTGCGGCGTGGGCGGAGGAGCGCGGCGGCGCGTCGAGCGAGGTGATGACGCCCGAGGCGCTGCACAAGGTGATCAAGCGGCTGTACCGCGACGAGTCCAAGGGGGTGCACAACCGCAAGGGCTGCGTCGCCGACTGCTTGCGCATCGTCGTGCCGCGCGGGGTCGACTTCGAAAAGACTCTCGCCGAGATGGAGCTGAGGGGGGACGTGCGGCTCCTCTGGTCCACCCCGGATGGCAAGCGGCCGCCGGCGCGCGGGATGAGCTGGGAAGGCGTCGGGCGGGCACAGGTGGCCAGTGTCGCGCCGTGAACGCGAGTCAGGCGGACGCACTTGTACCAGGACTTGTGCGGCGGTGCTTCTCGTGCTTCTCGCCCCCGACGGCGCCGCACCGCGCAGGCTGAAAAAATCAAATGTCCTCATCACATGCGTCTCGTCTGTGTGCTGTCAAGTTGGTCGTGTGTGTGTGTGTGTGTGTGTGTGTGTGTGTGTGTGCGTGTGTGTGTGTGTGTGTGTGACGTGGGACTTACACTGCAGAGGTTTTTGCATTACCAAACAATTCGCCTCTGTGCTCTGAGCCCCACGGTGGGGGAGAGCGCACAATGCGTGAGCTGTGGTCTGTGGAGAGTAGCTGGAGAGGGTGCGTCTCCGGAATGGTCTCCGCGTCTGTCTCTCTGTGTGGCTCTCGCGGGGGGCGTGGGCTTTTTCAGTCTACGTCCTAACATATTTGTGCGTACCGCGATAAGCCATTTTATGGAGTCCAGACGCCGTCCATGTCCTCTCTACTGCGCTGATAACTTTACTCTATGCCGTACACTAGTCTCTACGGAAGTGGGCCGTCGCAAAAATAGGGGTGCGTTGTGCGCCTCGCACCTCTCTCTGAAGAGTCGGCACTGATTCCGAGTCAGCACGACGCCCGCCCATCGGCAGGGTCGTACTCCATGCATGGAACAGATCGTCATCGGCTGTGCGGCCCCGCGGCTCGGCGCCTTCAGAGAGGTAGCTGGTCCACCTCCCCCCCCGCCGCAGTGTCAACCTCCACGCCGGCCGGAGGGAGCAGCCTGCCCCAGAGCGCGCGCGGGCCGGAGGCGGTGTTGCCGCGCACCGCCCCTCGCGTGTCGGCGGAGAGGCGGAGGGCGACGTCGCTGCCGAGCTGCGTCTCGAACGCGCAGCCGGTGACCGTGATGCGGCCTCCCCGCTCCGCAAAGACCGCGGTGCGCACGTTGCGGAAGGTCGTGCCGCGAGCGAGCAGGGAGCACTCGGCGTCGCAGATCTGCACGGCCGACGACGCCGTCGAGATGGTGCAGTCGACGAGCTCGAGCCGCGCACCTGGGTGCGGCGAGGTGCACTTCTCCACACACACGAGGTGGTTGGGCGAGGGCGAGGCTCTCCTTCGCGACTGCGCGCGTGGGCGAGCGGCATGAGTGTGTCGGTGTGTGCGCGCGCGCCTCCGCGCAACACGACGCCGGCGCACGCGCGGTGCTTTGGGCGGGACGACTCGATGGAGCAGTGCTCGAGCCGCCACGTGCCGCCCAGCAGCGTCACGGCGGGGTTGTAAAAGTGCGAGAGCGCCACGCCGCGCAGCACTCCGACCCGCGAGGACGCTGCCGAGCCGCGCAGCGTGAGCGGGCCGGAGAGAGTGCTCAGACCTGCCCTCTCCGCCTCAACCTCGAGCGCATGGCACAGCTCGAGCGGGGTCGCGTGCACGCCGCAGAGCAGGCGCAGCCGGTCGCCGGGCCGGGTCAGCCGGAGGCAAGCCCAGCCCCGCCCGCGCGGCGCGGTGAGCCACGCGGAGGACCAGAGCGCCGCAATCGCGGGCCCGGCGCCCCGGTCGAGCAGCCGGCGCCACTCCGGGCACACGCACGCCGCGGAGCGCAGTGTCCACGCGTCGGTGACGAAGCTAAAGACGTGGACGAGCAGCTCGGCGCCGCCCTGCTCGAGGGCGGCGCGGCAGGCGGACGAGGAGGCGGCTTGGCCCGCGAGGGCCAGCCCGTGCACGAACGCGCGCCGCGTGCGACGCGCCGCATACGCCGCGCCGCAGAACGCCGCGGCGCGCGCCGCATCCTCGCCGCCGCCTCTCACCGTCACGAGGCGTCGGCCACGCCGGGCGGCGGCCGCGGCGGCCGCGGCGACGGAAGGCTCGCATGCGCACTCTCCCTCGCGTCGGGCGAGCGAGATGAGCGCCTCGCACTCTGCGCACACGAGCTCCGCCGCCGCGCCGCCGCCCTCGCCGCCGCCGCCCTCGCCGCCGCCGCCCTCGCCGCTCGCTTCCGCCGCCGCACACGCGCCCTGTGCGCCTGCGCCTGCCCGCTCGGCCGCGCAACGGCGGTGCACCCAGCAGCGGCACGCCACGCACTGCACCGCCTCGTCGAGCTCGCCTCCCGCCGCCGCGGCAGCAAATGGGCGGGCGGCGGCGCGGCCGATGCGGCGGGCGGGTCGGACGCCGGCGCCCGCTGCCCGGCCGCCTACCAACGACCCATATGACT
>NW_005199097.1:36680-55591 GCF_000372725.1 Emiliania huxleyi CCMP1516
CCCCCCCGCCGCCCGCCCGGTCGGCAGCCTCCCTCCCCCCGCTGCCGCACGCCGCCGCGTCGGCGCAGCGCGGGCACTCAAACCCAGCCGCCGGCAGCTTGTCGCGTTGCTCGAGCCCGGCGCACAAGCGGTGCAACCACACGCCGCACACGCCGCACTGGACCCCGGCATCGGCGCCGTGCCACGCCTGAGCCCCGCCGCACGCGCCGCAAGGACCCCGGGGCAGAGGAAGCGGCGAAGACGACCCGCCCGCCGCCGCCCCTCCCCCCTGCGCCGCCGCTACCGCAACCTCGCCGCCGCAGCCGGCCGCCGCCACACCCTCCGACGCGGCAGCCGCTCCGTCGCCGCCGCCGCAGCCATCTGACCGCGCGGCGGCGGCCGAGGCAAACGGCAAGGCTGCGGTGGCGGGTGCGCCGCGCGCTTGCCGGCCCTCCCCGCCCTCCCCGCCCTCCCCGCCCTCCAGGCCCTCCAGGCCCTCCCCGCCCCTGTACGGCCTCGCTGGCCCCTCCTCGGCCGGCGCGGCGGCGGGCTGCGCACGGGCGGCCGGATGGGCCCAATGCTGGCGCCTGGCGAGCACCGGATGCGCAGGCAAAGGCGGGCGGGCGCCAGAGGTGGAGGGGCGGGAGTTGGGTGGTGCGGTAGCGGCGGCGGTGGCGGCGGTGGTGAAGGAGGTCTTCAAGGTGTACCAGTAGCTGATGGTGGAGGAGGAGGAGGAGGAGGAGGCGGCGGTGTGTGCGCCGGCGAGTCGTGTCAGGTCGTGGCTGAGTCGCGTCCTCTCATGGCAGGATCGGCAACCCTTGCGCGAGTAGCGGCACTTCGAGCAGCCGGGGGGCGGCAGGGCGCCGGCGCGGGCAGCGGCAGAGCCCGAGGCGTGCGTGGCGGGGCAGCAGGCGGAGTCCGGCCGCGGCTGCAGCGGGTCGCGCGCGTCGGGCTGCCTCCACGCCACGGGCACAGCCTCCGCTGCTGGCTCGGCGCCGCCCTCGCACGGCCTTGGAGGGAGGAGAGAGAGGCGGCAGTCAGGAGGAGAGAGAGGCGGCAACGGCGGCGGAGGAGAGAGGCGGCAGGGAGGAGCGGGAGAGAGAGAGGCGGCAGGGAGGAGCGAGAGAGAGAGGCGGCAGGGAGGAGCGAGAGAGAGAGGCGGGAGGGAGGAGGAGCGAGAGAGAGACCCCGCACCGGCAAGTGTAGTGCTCCGTCTCCTCGGCCTGCTGCCGGTCGAGCCCGGCGCACTCGCCGTGGCACCAGCGGCCGCACACGTCGCACTGGACCCACCCTCCCTCGAAGGGCACGTCGTTCCTATTCGCACAGGCCGCCCGTGGACGCTGCTCGCCCCGCGGCCCGGTCCCTCAACGGCGGCGCGTTCGTTGGCAGGTGGCGGTCAGTGCCGCACCAGCAGCCGACGAAGCTCGACGCTTCGGGCCGCACCTCGCGAGCGCGCAGGTGCAGCTCTTCGCTCGGCAGAGCCTTGCCCGCCTCCATCACAGCGACCGCGATGTACCCGTTGGCCATCCGCACGACGTAGCCACGCCGGCCAGCGTGCTCGCCGCTCTTGGTGACCACCACCTCGGAGCCGACTGCGACGCCGACACGGGCAGCTATGCTGCGCGCCGGCCGCGACGCCACGTGCGGCTCCCAGTCACCGGCCTCCCCGTCCGTCGAAAGAGGCTCGACCTCGCGTGCTCGCACATTCACCTCGCCACCCTCGTCAAGCCCAACACGCAGGTATCCGTTACTGGAGCCGAGCACCTTACCTGCCGCACCGTGGAGCCCACCGGGTCTGGTTAGCTGGACGTATCCACCGATCGACCACGGGGGATCGCCCCGTCGCATGCACGCGTGGTGGGTGTGGTGCATGCAACGCGTTGTGGTATTGGGTGCAGAGAAAGAGAAACCGGAGAGAGATGAGGGGCCTGTCCGCGGAAGGCGGTTCGGGCGCCCTCCACTGCGGCTGCGCGCAAGAAGCCGTCCGCCGTTTGCTTGTTCGTGACCCAGTTGGTGCGCATCAAAAACAAAAACAGGCTATCATACGCGTGGTCTTTGACCCATCCCTTTCCAGTCGAGTGGTCGAGCGGTCCTCCGTCCGTCCACCTGACGGCCACACTCCTTCGCTTGCACCCCACGACCGCCGTCAACGCCTTGTCCAGCGTGTTTCCAAACCCTTAGAGGTTGCCCACCGACGCGAGCATAGAGCGGCCAAAAAAAAAGGACTTGCCAAACGTGGGGTTGTTGCGGCAGCGCATGGCCTTGCGCCGGCACTTGCACCCGCACCCCGACCGCTCGGCGTCCAGCTTCGCCCGCTGTATCTTGGTGAGCAAGATCGCGGCCATCGCCTTGTCGCGCACGGCGAGATAGTACTCGCGTGACTCGGCGTCGGCCTGCCCCGCGTCCGCGCCCGCGCCCAGGGGCTTGGGCGCCACGGGCGCAATGCCGCCGGAGGTGGCGACTCCCGGCGACGGCGACTTCTTGCCGTCGGCGGGCGTAGCCTGGTAGACGACGCTCTCGCCCAGCCGGCGGACTTCGGCCTCGACGCCGACCACGTAGCCCGGTCCGGAGCCGCTGCGGGCCGACGCGGGCCCGCTCTTCCCCACCGCCTTCGGCGTGGGCAGGCCCGGGTGGCAGGCGGTGTCCTGCAAAGCGCGATAGGGGCACACGGGAAGGGAGATTATTACCCGTGGGAGAGCGAGGAGAGTGCCAGGAGAGAATGCTTCGGCGCGCTCACCACCGCTGGGTCGGGCGTGTTGGAAACGGTCTTGGCCGGCTTCTCGACCTCCTTCGCAGCCTCCTCGGCGACGGCCTCCTCGGCGACGGGCGCCTCCTCGGCGACTCCCTCCACGGCGGCGGACACCTCGGCGGCGGCGGACTTGATGGTCGCCTCCTCGGTGGCGGCCTTCTCGGTGGCAGACTCGGCGGCGGCGGACTTGGTGGCGGCGGACTCCTCCGCGGCGGCGGACACCTCGGCGGCGGCGGACGTGATGTTCGCCTCCTCGGTGGCGGACTCCTCGGCGACGACGGCCTCCTCGGAGGCGGCCTCCTGAGTGGCGGCCTCCTCCTTCACAACGACGTCGTTGTTGACGCCGCACGCCTGCGCGAGGGAGATACGTAAATGTTTGGAGACGGGGACACCGCAGGGGGACAATGCCGATCCTGGCGTCAAAGTGCGCACCTCAGCTCCGAGGAGCGAGGGCGGCAGCGACGTGATGCCGGCCTTGACGGAAGCCGTTGGCCCGAGCTCGGTCTGAACCTGGGCTTCCTCCTCAGGCGCGAAACCAAAGCTGATTGGCACCTTTGCGAGACTCCGATGGAACACGTGGGGGTTGTCGAACCAGACGCCCCTTGTTGATCTCACAACCAAGAAAGCCGACTCGCCCTCGCTCTCATTGAAGTCGACCTTGTAGCGCCTCTCGGCGCGCGTCCTGCAGAGCAGAGCAAGATGCCGGGAGGAGCGGGTGGGTGGTGGTGTGTTTATCTGTGGCAGGGGGGGGGGGGGGGGCTGCAGACGAAAGTCATGACTTTGCGCGGTTTGCGAAGTCGGGCCGAATCGCAATACATGGGACCTCGAAGGCCCTCGTGGAGTTGTGCCGCGGCTTGGGCGCGTCGATCGGGAGACCGCGCGACTCGTGCGAAGTGGGCTGTGTTTGCGTTTCTTTGTGGGGACGGGCTGGAAGGGTAGAGGCATCTAGATGAAGAGCGAGGCGCACCTGATCGGACGGAGGCAGTCCGATGTGAGCGGAGAAATCATGAGGAGCGGCGGCGGCCGCCGGCGGCGGACGGCGCTCAGCGCGCGCATGAGCAAATCCAGTGCGGAGCGGGCGGCGGGCGGGCTCAGCGGCGCAGGGCCCCGGCCCTCTCGCTGGGCGGCAGGGCGCGGCACGCCTCAAGAGACCCACGGTCCTGACTCGTTCCCCTCCTCTTGATTGAGGGCAATGGGGACTCGGTAAAGCACCGAATAGACGCCAATAAACGCTCCCTCGTGCGCGGCCAGATCCGCGTGTGAAAACCCCTGTGGCGGAGCGAGGCGCGTGTGCGTAATACATAAATGTGGTGCGGAGAGAGCGCGCCGTGCTGGGTGCCGCTCTGCTGCTGGGTGCCAGTTAAAAACGGGCGGCAGGTTAGGTGCTGTTCAGTGTGAGGTGTGTGGCTGACTGTGACTTGCTCCACGTACGTATTAGGATGCGGCGATCCAAAAATGCAAGCCCCGCGCACTTGGCCGAGCCACTGTGAAAAGTGTCGAGCGCGCGGCGCAGGGTGAGGGCGTGGTTTTATGCGCTTTTACCTCATACCCAGTCGCCAGTCGCCAGTCGGGGTCAGATCAGTCGCCGAGCAGTGTCGCTCACACAAGCCGCAGCACAAGTGACTGTGAGGACCAGTGAGGGCGAGCCCATTGCTGTCACAGCTGTGGCAGCCGCACACAGAGTAGGCTGTGTCAACTGTGCAGAGAGTGGTATGAGCAGCAGATGAGCTGATGATGATGATGATAGAAAGGCGTGGTGAGGGTGGCGGCGGTGAGGGCGGGGGTGGGGACGGTGGAGGTGCTTTGCGAGCCTCCTCTTCCTCCATGCTGGAGTTCAGGAGCGAGGAGGCTGACGCAGACGAGACATTGACAATGTGCGCGGCAGAGACAATGTGCGAGGGTTGCAGAAGGACTTACTTGTCTCCTACGCTCTAGCTAGGGAAAATGTACATCGGGCGGGGGCACGCACGCGCAGCACGCACTCAGAGGAGGAGCTCAAACACACACTCCACCCGACGGGGCTAGCACTAGCACGCACAGACATCCCATGGCAAGACTACCGAAGGACTCACAAGCGCGAAGAGGTACACAACCGCCGAACCCCCCCTGGAACCTACGGCAAAACAAAGCCGCGTCTACTACTAGTTTCGGCAGTTTCAATGCCTTTCAGCGCACGCCCCCGCAGTTTGCATGAACAAATCGGCGCGCGGGGCGCCCTGCGCTCTACGGCGAAGTGGAGGCCGATCTCGCTCGCAGAGCGCAGGGCAAAAATTGTGTAGTATCTCCTCGGAGGCGGAGAAGCCTCAGCAATTTTACAGTCTTCGCCAACGGGACGCTCAGCTCCGCCGAGGTGGGGAGCCAGGACCGATCCTTGCCGCTTAGTAGCTGGAGCACAGCACAGCTTAGCATCTGTGGCAGCCACCACCAGGTGCAAAGAGCAGCGTGCGGCTTCCGTTGGCGGTTTCACCGGGGCTGCAGCACTGCCACTGGGGGGTTGTGTCCTTGACGCCAGCGTCAAAGCAGCCCCACTTCGGGTCCTTGTTTCCGTCGCCGCTACGGCAGTCGTCGATGTTTGGAAAGGGAATCGGATCAATCTTTGCCGCACCGGTCGTGAAGAAGTCCTTGAGCTGCGACAGATCGATTTTGTTCCACTGCATGTTATTGTACGTCCGGTAGTAAAAGTACGGCCCGTGCTCCTGCTTGAACACAACTCCGGTCTTGGTCTTGTACTTTGGAACCTTGAGCGCTGCCCACGCCGTGTACTCCCACGGTGGCGGTATCAGTGACCGCTCGCGGCCGACGCTGCCGCGGACAATGTGCACGTTGTTGAGGAGGCCCGTCCCCACAACCAGGGCCTCGTCGAGCGTCGTTGGCTTGAGCGAACCATCGTCTTCGGCGTTCTGCATCACACTCTCCTTAATGAGGAAGGTGCGCACGAACCGATCAGCCGGCGTGTAAGAGCCAGGGAGCAGCCGCGTGCTCATGCCGTTGGAAGCGACTTTGGGCGCGTTCACCACCACATTCTGTTCGGTCTCTGGGTCGTCGGTGTACGCATTGCAAGTTGTAAAGTCATCACCGCCGGCTGTAGAGATTGATTTGGAGAATTGCCCGCAGCTCTGTTTTGTTGGAGCCTCGGGAGTTGTCTTCACGCTATACCCAGCGAATTGGTCAACGTAGCCGAGCTGCCAATCAAAAGAGGGGTCATTCGTCAGCACGCCCACGTCTTTGTTGCCGTACACCTTCAGTTCTCCGTCGATGTACTCTATGGTGACAGCGTTGCCGTTGGAGTCCGCCACGAGCCAGTGAAATCCGGGCAGCGGCTTAAATCCGTGATAGACACTGACGCCCTTGAGATAGTCTATCACTTCTTTGACCGTCTTGTACTGCGCAAGCAGGTGTTTGGCAACTTGGTGGTGTCCAATGTCGTTTGGGCTGTCTGTTTTCGGCGAGGTCTTCGTCTGGTATTCTGCCTGGTGGTGAAGGTTTGCGGTGACGGTGAGGCCCTCCTCATTGATGCCATCCATCGTAGACTCAACCCCGAGGGGAGGTGCGCCATATACTGCCGTGATGCAAACCATGCCGTATTTGGCGTCTCGGCGAGTGTCTGCGAAGGGGTACGTGTCGCCCTTCCGGTGGAAGTAAATCTTCTCGGGATCGCCAAAAAATAGCGAACTAGCTGGCCAACCATACTCCATCGAGCGGGCGATCACGAGCCCATGCGATGTGAAGTTGTCAAACGGCACCACTGCAGCGGTGCACGCCCAAGAAGGGTCGATCACAGCGGAGAGGATGAAAACGAGCGGCAGCTTCTGCATATATGTGACGAGGCGCCTACGCGAGCACGGCGAGCGAGCGGGCTGTGTCCGGAGGGCTCGCGCGGGGCAAGGGCGGGGTATGGGCGCAAATCATCGATGGCAGTGGCTGCACCGCGAGCGGGAGTCGGCAGGCGGTGCGAGGCCCAGGGGGGTGCAGCCCAAGGGGGGTGCAGCCGCTCGCGCGGCGAGCGGGCGCATCGCGTGGTGGGGGAGGTGAGGGGGCGGCGGGTTCCGTGAGCAATAGGCGTCGCGTGGGTCTAGGCGTGCAGCTTTCGGCGGCCATCGGAGGCGCGGTGCGGCGGGGCGAGCGCGAGAGGCAGCGGAAAGGCTTGCCTTGTGTCGAGCAGGCAAAGGGTCGTCGGGGAACATGGGGAACAACAGTTCTCGTTCAAAAAGAGCGCCTTCGGCACTACTCTCTCTGTGTGAATCTCTCGAGGTCTCGCGGAACTTGTAATATTCCCTGTTCTTGGGGTTTGAGATGATCGCCCTCCCCTGATCATGCGCCGACTCAGAGCACGGACCCGCTAGCGTCGGCGGTAGCCCGAGCGGCGGCGCCCCCGAGGGCCTCACGCTCACGCCGCGAAGCCTCCGTCGGCAGCGCTCGCCCAGCGAGATGCTCCGGCTCCAGCACTCCGCTGTCGAGGAGCTTCGCACCTGCGCGGAGCGCATGCTGCCGCCGTCCCCCCTCGGACGTGAGGTCCTGCGGGATGCGCGCACCTACGCGCAGCTCTACGGGCGAGTGGAGGTGGGCGACGGGTCCCCAGCGCGTCTCCTAGACCTCAGCGAGGGCGGCGGCGCCCCTAGCGGTACCAGCGGAGACGCCGCCGCCGCCGAGGCCGCCGCCGCCGCTGACGACGCCGTCGCCGACGCCGCCTCACCCGTCGGACACGCGCCGGCCGCCGACGCCTGCGCTGCAGCTGGCGACGCCGCCGCCCCCCCGCCAGCGCCCGGCGCGCTGGGTGCCGCACTCGCCCCGGTGCCGGGGGCGGCACAAGTGGGAGGACAAGCTGCCGACGATGCAGTCGCACGCGAAGCAGCAGGGCAAGTCGGAGAGGGAGCGGGGCGAGGAGCTGGTCGAGTTCATCCAAGATGCGGCGCGCAAGCGACGGCTCAGACAGGCCATGTCGCGGATGATGGACGTCCCGTCCGTCCCGCCCGGCGACCTGGCGCACGCCCAGCTGCGCCTGCTCCTCTGCGCCGACGTGTCGTCGGCAGAGCGCGCCACGATGCTCCGCTGGCGGGAGGAGCGCGGGATGAACCAGCCGGAGAACGCGATGCACCGCCTCGGGGAGGACCTCCGGGACGAGGCACGAGTCAAGGAGCTCGCCGAGAAGTGGCGGCCCCGCCTCGCGGCGGCACGCTACAAGAAGCAGCCCGCAGGCACGGGCCTGCGCACCGAGCACCTCAAGCCCTTCTTCGAGGCGCTCGAGGGCGGCTTCGTCGTGCTGTTCGAGGCGATCGAGCGCTTTGCCATCCCCGACTGCATCACGCGCATCGCGGCGACGGTGCTCTCGACCCAGCTGCTCAAACGCCTTGACGACGGGACGCCGTCGATGCGCGCCGGCACGCGACCCATCGGCATGGGCGAGGCCCTCTTCAAGGAGGCGTGGCGCGCGCGCGCGAGCTGGGCGGCAAAGACCATCGGCCCCGTGCTCCTCTGCTTCGGTCAGATGGCCGTCGGCCTGCCCAGCGGCGGCGAGGGCGTCGCCACGGCGCTGCAGCTGTACTGCGACTCACCCGCGCTCGATAGCCGCGCCATCATCATCGCCCTCGACAACTCCAACGCCTACTCGACGAGCTTGCTCGACTCGTCGGCGCGGGCGACTCTGAAGCTGATCGAGTGGGTCAAGCAGCTCGACGACGCGACGCGGGCGCGGCTCGCCATCAAGGACGCAGACGAGGTGGTTCGGGCGGCGGAGGCAGCGCTTGACGACCTCGCCTTCCTGCGGACCCACCACGGCGAGGTGCTGACAGTCGTCGACGGCAGCCTGGACCGCTTCGCCGTCCGCCTCGGCTTCACGCAAGGCGGCCTCTTCTCCATGCTGAGCTTCTGCATCGCCGTCTGCTTCCTCGTACTTAAGCCGCTCAAGGAGAGGTACCCGGAGGTTGCGCCGAAGTGCATTGCCGACGACGCCCACGCGCCGACCATCGTCCGCGAGGCCGCCGATGTCGAACGGGCGGCGCAGTGGTGCACCGACTACGTCAAGCTCTCGGAGCGAGAACTCAACCTCTCAGCGAACGCGCGCAAGTTCAAGATCCTGCAGTCGCGGAAGTGGCAGGACACGGAGCTTGACGTGGCGCGCTTCATCAAGCTCTTCCCGTCGCAGATGCACGAGGGAAAGCGCAAGCGGCCGACAGTGGTGCGCGACGCGCTCCGAGTCAACGGCGTCGGCGTGGGCTTCGTCGCGGCAGCGCGCACCGGCATCGCCATGGACAAGGTGCGGGCGCAAGAGATCAAGCTGAGGGTGCTCGAGAAGCTCACGCCGGCGCTCGGGCGGCAGACGGCCGAGCTCCTCGGACGCTTCACCCTCAAGGCGTCAACTGCGCTCAACCACGTCGCCCGTGGCCGCGAGCCCTCGGTCACGCGCGAGCCGCTCGAGTACGCGGGCGAGACGCAAGCGCAACTCTTCCGCACGCTCACCGCTACCAGCCCCTCCGAGATCCGTGACGTGCAGCACGACGCCAACCCCGCCGGCCCGACGGAGCGGCGGTGCGAGGAGGCGATGCACCTCTCGCAGAGGAATGGCGGCTTCGGCTGGGCGCATCCACGACTCATCGCGCCGGCCGCTTCGACTGGGCGCGTGCTCGACGTCCTCTATCTGCTGCGGCGGCTCGAGGACGTGTCCCCATTGGTGCCGCCCCCGAGCGAGTGGGCCGCGTCCGGCGTGCCGATGCTCGCGGAGGCAATCGCGTTCATCGAAGAGCTTGTGAGTAATTCGGCGGGCTTCGAGCGCGGCCCGGACGGCGAGGCCGACGACTGGAGGTCCCTCCGCAACAAGATCGTCGCGGACGACGGCTCGGTCGACTACAAGGGGATCGAACAGGTCTCGGGGCGCCACTTCCAGCACGTCGCCAACAACGCCCTGCAGCAAGACATGTTCGACGCCATCGTCAACGACCCGAAGGTGCACCTGGCGACGCGAGCGCACTTCCGCGCGACGAAGCAACTCGGGGCGGGCGCGGTGCTCGGCATCGACGTCGTCCACAAAGCCGTCGAGCTGCACGACCAGGCGTGGCTCCACGAGGCGCAGGGCTACCTCAACCACCCCAAGGGCGCCATCACCCTCGCCACGCGCTGCGTCGGCGTGGGCCCTAACTCGGTGTGCATATACCACCGCGCGAGGCTACCAGGATGCGTCCCGTGCGACATCGGCGAAGCGCGAGTGCCACGCACGCTGTCGCTCTTCGAGCACCTCAGTGGCACGCACTGGGACGGGTGCAACTACGGCGGCTGGTTGGCCACGGGGCACGCATCCCTCAACACCCACGTCACGGACATCGCCCGCGCCTTCGGCGCCTCGGCAAAGGTCATGGAGGTGAGGCTCGGCTGCAGGGACCCGACGCGGGCGCACGATCCGGACACCAACCCGTACCAGCGGGGCGACGGCGTCTTCGGCAACTATGCAGAGTCGGCACGCGCCGTGGTGTACGACGGCACGTGCGTCACCGCGGTGCACCACGACAGGCTGCGCCCGCTGGCGAGCGGCAAGCACCTAGCCACCGACTACGCCGAGGCGACGAAGCGGAAGGCCAAGGCAGCGGCGTGCGACGCCAAAAACTGCGACTTTATGACGTGGGCGGCGAGCACGCGTGGCGGCATCGGGCACGAGGCGGCGACGTGGTTCAACACCAACTTCGACATCAAGGCCGCTAAGGCAGCCTCCGATAGCGAACGATGGCGGGTCAGTAGCGAGCGCAAGCGCTTCCTGCAAGTGCACTCGACCATCGTCGCGAGGCGCAACGCCGCCATCTTCGACTACAACGCGTGGCCGAAGATGGGCGGCGAGATGCCGCGGGCGCCGCGGGTGCAGTACGAATAGGGACGGGCGAGGGAGGAGGGGCGCTGACCACGGGCGACACGCGTCGAAGGTTCGACGACGACTACTCGCCGCCTGGGTCGTTTGGGGCGCGCGGCTCCGTCGAGGACCAGGCGCGCCCCCTACCCGGCACGGCGTAGGTCCCACTCTGGCGAGAAGAGGGGAGGCACGGTCGACAGCCCGATCCATCAACTACACTCATCTTCTGGTGCTTGGCCCCGTGCAACAGCGGTCCGGCAGGCTGCCCCCAAGGCCCCCCGGGCCGCTGCGGGTTTGGGAGTTATGCTTAGGCACAGCTTCGGCGATGGCAGCCCCTCTCTGGGGTGTTGCATAGGCGGGGAGTCTCCCCCGCTGGTCTCCTCCTTCCCATTTTTTCTTTTCTTTTGAGAGCAGGACGCCGGGTTTGTCTTGTATGTGCATGTCGGGCCTGGGTGTGTGCGAGGGGCAGAGGGGCGGGGGCGTGCAGGGCAGAGGCCCAACGTCGGGCGGCTTGTCGGGGTCCGGAGAATTCGAGGGGGGAACGAGGAGGGGGGAATGGGCGGTCGGCGTCGAGTAGAGCGACAGGTGCGTACGGGGTAGCCGTCACTTTCCCGCCTCGAAAGGGCGGGGCTGTCCCGGAAAGTGAGAAACGCCGGGCAGCGTGACGCATTACTGAACCCTCCCATACGTGCTCGTGCTTGCTCCTCCTTTGCTGTCCCATCTCCCCATCTCTTTCCCGCCTGGGCGGGGCGGTGGGCGGGCGCGCGGTGCGGCGTGGCGTGTGCGTGTGCGCGACTGCGACGAAGGACCGCTCGCAGAGGACCATTGGGTTTGTACTATTAACAACGAAGGCGCTCTCAAAAAAAAGGAGGTCGCGCTTTATTGATGCTCGTGGCCATCGCCTTCGCCGCCGCCTGCGGCGTCGCCACCGGCGGGCCGCCGCCCAACGTGGCGTTCCTGTCGCACGGTGACCTTGTCGAGGATGGCGAGGCTGCTCGCGAGGCCATTCGCGCCGCCTTCACCGGCAGCGCCTCCTTTGGCCTCCTGGTGGTGCGCGGCATCCCTGGCTTTGCCGACAAGCGGCGCGCGGCCTTCAATGCGACGATGCGGCTGGCGGTGGACCCTCCGGTGCACAGCCGGCGGCTCCGGAACGCGTGGCCTGGCTTCCGCCACCCGTCCGACGTGCAGGAGCCGCTGCAGGGCGGCTTTCTGCACAACATGCTCGAGGACGTCGGGCCAGCGCGGGTGGACCCCGTGTTCGGCAAGACGCCCTGGCCCGACGCGGCGTACAGGGCGACAGTCGTGGCGGTGAACGAGCTCATCTACGACACCTCGCACCGCGTGCTGTCCGGGGTTGACCGGCTCGAGGGACCCTAGATGCGGAAGTGTCTAGGAAGTGTGTAGGAAGTGTCGACCGGCTCGAGGTTCGGAGCAGAGACCGGCACTCGAGACGACGCGTATCCAGCTGCATGCATCTGCACTCGTCTGCATCCCTCTGTGCTCGCAGCCAGCGCGACGCTCCGAGCATGCAGCACGCGACTGCTCTCGCCCCGAGACTGTCGGATGCACGAGACATGTCCGAGACACGCACGAGGCCATGACATGTCCGAGACATGTCCCGCAGGCTGGTCGGCGAGGAGGCGGAGCGGACAGGGTCTCCGGCGCCAGAGGTGCCGCTCGGGCAGCTGCTGCGGCGGCAGGACTTCCTCTACTCCCTGTTCAAGTACTTTCGCGCAGAGTTCTCCCGCGGCGACGCCACCTCTTCGAAGACAGCTCACCAAGGCATGCGGCGCCGTCACCGCGCAGCTGTTCCCATGCACAGGCGACGACCTCTTTGAAGACATCGACGGCACGCTGCCGACCTCGCTCCAGGCGGGCTCGCAGCCCGAAGACGCTGTCGCCTCCGCCAGCTTCGACTCCAACTCCAGCTTCGACTCCAACTCCAGCTTCGACTCCACCTTGCGGCCGCCCTCCCACGCCGGCACTTGTGTCGCCGCAGAGGCGGCGGAGGGCGCTGCGGGCGGCGGCGGCGGCAGCGCAGCGGAGCTGTCTTCGATGCGGACGCACTCCGCTTCGTCGCGCGGTCGCGGCGGCGGCATTTGTGCTGTCGAAAAAGCGGGAAGCGGCGGCGGCGGCGGCGCAGGCGGCGGCAGCAGCGCAGGCGGCGGCGGCAGCGCAGCGGAGCTGTCTTCGATGCGGACGCACTCCGCTTCGTCGCGCGCCGCAAAGGCGCCGGACATTGCGCGGGCGAGCGAGGCGGAGCGTGGGGCGAGCGGCGGCGAGGGCGCAGCGAGCGGCGGCGGCAGCGCAGCGGAGCTGTCTTCGATGCGGACGCACTCCGCTTCGTCGCGCGCCGCAAAGGCGCCGGACATTGCGCGGGCGAGCGAGGCGGAGCGTGGGGCGAGCGGCGGCGAGGGCGCAGCGAGCGGCGGCGGGCCGGAGTCGTTCTGGCTGCCGTGGCACATCGACCCGAACACGATCTCGACGCTGACGGGCGACAGCTACTTCGACTTCGACACGTCCGAGACCATCCGGCTCGCCGAGTACCCGGAGACGGGGCTCGGGCTGGTCGCGCTCAACGCGCTCGGCGTCGTCGTCAAGCGGACATGCCGCCGGGCCCTCGGCTCGTCCAGGACATGTCCGAGACATGTCGCGTTAGGCGACGTTGTCCACCTCTCGCGCCACATCGACGAGGGCTCCCTCGTCG
Organism: Emiliania huxleyi CCMP1516; assembly: GCF_000372725.1. Taxonomy (NCBI): domain Eukaryota; phylum Haptophyta; order Isochrysidales; family Noelaerhabdaceae; genus Emiliania; species Emiliania huxleyi. The sequence goes on from NW_005199097.1 coordinate 49,947, forward strand.
TCATGATGGCGGCCGGCGCGCAGGCGCGCGACACCTCGTGCAACCGCAGTTCTGACCTCAACCAGATCTCGGCTGATCTCGGCTAGATCTCGGCTAGATCTCGGCCCCTTGGCTGAGCTCGCTCGGCCTGCACGCTAGAGATCCCCGACCCTACGATCCCCGACCCTAGCGGCGGGCCGCGTGAGCCCCGGCCCCGAACCCCAACCCCGAGCCCCCGAGCCCTAACCCGAACCCTAACGGCGAACCCAACCCCGAGCCCTAATGACGAGCCCCAACGAACGGCCGGTCGCCCAGGTGCACACCGGCGGGCTCCTCCGGGGCTGCATGCACGCTGTGCAGCGCGAGGCGGCCCCGAGGGGCGCCTCGCGGATCATGTACTACCAGGCACCGCCTCGCCGCCAGCTTCCCTGCACGCACCTCTCCGCTCCCCGCGCACCTCCTCCTCTTCCCCCCCCCTCTCCTCATCCCTCTCTCTCCTCACCCCTCTCCCGCCCCACCCCACCCCACCCCTACGCACCGCCTCCCTCCCCCTCACCCCTCTCGCCTCCCCACGCGCCCCCGGCCTCGCGCGCTCGCGCGCGCACACACACACACACACACACACACACACACACACACACACACACACACCGCCCGTCTCCCCGCCCACCGCAGGCCTGGTACGGTCCCGGCGACCACAAGTTCGCGCCGCCGCCCGGCGCGCGCCGCTCGTCGGAGACGACGCCCCTGTCGGCGACATGTCCGGGACACGTCCGGCTCTCTCTCCCACGCCTAGGCTCGGGCTACTCGACGGCGGCGACAACGGAGGCGTCGGCGGGCGGCGGGCTCGGGAGGCGAGTGCGGTCGGTGGTCGACCCGATCGTCAACGCGGTGCACGGCCGCACGCAGCGGACAGTGCTGCTGTCCTTCCGCCGCCAGTTCCAGCGCCTCTCCGCAGGGAACGAGGCCCGGCCGCAGCCTGGCGCGGCCCCGAGGCTGGCCACGGCAACGCCGCCGTGACACGCCCCTCGACACGCTCCATAGGCCGACGGCAGCCAGGCCCGATTCGAGGCGCTCGCCGCGGCGCTTCCGCTCGCCGAGCCTCCCGCCGGCCAGCCTCCCGCCCCCCTCACCGTCGACGTGATGACCGACTTGAGCTGCCCGCTCGCCTACCTCGGCCTGAAGAGGCTCAGCGCTGCGATCGCGTCGCTCGGCCTCGACGCGACCGCGGCGCGGCCGCCTCCCCCCCTCCCACGCCGCACTGCCCCCCCCCCACCATACGCGCGTGACACGCCCGCGCGACACGCCCACGACACGCCCACGACACGCCCACGACACGCCCACGCCACACGCCCACGCCACACGCCCACGACACGCCCACGCCACACGCCCGCGCGACACGTCGATGCGACACGCCCACGACGCGTCCTCTGCAGGTGCGGCTCCGCTTCCACCCTGTCTTCGTCAACCCGCTGATGGACCCCGATGGCGAGGACATGGGGCCCTAGAAGCGGAATACGTGTTCATGTGTATCCCAGCCAGCGCTCGAGAGGAGACGCAGTCTGCTGTACTCGACCGTATTCCGCGGTATTCCTTGTACTCGCAGCCGCTCGTAGCTCACGCGGTGCTCTGAAGACGCCGCACAAGACCGTGCCTCCCGCCCTGACGTCGGTGTCTCCAGCGCGCAGGAGATGGGCGCGTACATGCTCAACCGGCGGAACCTCTCCCTCGCCGAGTACAACGACGCGGCGTACCCGCTCAACGTGGCGGCCGCCGCGCTCAACTTCAGCTACGCAAAGGGGCGGCGCGTCATCCACCCGCGCCGCGCGCACCTCGCCGTCGCCGCGGCGGCCGAGCGCGATCGGGCGCCGCTCTACGCCGCTCTGGCGCGCGCGTACTTTGAGGAGGGGGAGGACATCAGCGACGTGGCCGTGCTGCTGCGAGTGGCGGCCGCGCTCGGCGTCGAGCGCGACGAGCTGCGCCTCCGCCGAGCGATGGACGGCGAGGGCACACTAGATGGGCAGCACGCGCACTCTTCTCTATTCCGACTGGCGCTCGAGAGGGCGCGCAACCCGCTGTCTCCGGCCGTATTCAAGCCGTGCGCACGGCACTCGTAGCCCTCAGCCGCACGCCCTGATCGCGGTGTGTTCACGCCGCAGGGGCGGAGGGGGAGCTGTCGCGCGCCTCCCGCCGACTCGACCCTCTCGTCGACGCGGTGCCGCACTTCCTCGTCCGCGAGTCCGCCTCCGGCTCCGGCCTCGAGCTGCACGGGCCGCTTGAGGTGCGGCTAGCTGCCGCCAGACGCACGTCCCTGCACCCCTGCGCTCGAGACGACACGCTGCTCGGCGGTATCCCGTCGCCTTCCGCCCTGAGATGTGGCTGCTTCGCTTGTTCCACACCAGTGACGCGGCGCCGTGTCCTCTGACTTTGGTGTATGCGCACTCCAGATCGCCGAGTTTGCCGACGCGCTGCGCACCGTGCGCGACGCGGCGGGCACCCCGCCCCCCGCCGACGGGTTCGGCCTGCAGCAGCCGCCCGGCATGCTGCTGCCCGGCTTTGGCGGCGAGCCGACGCGCGTGCCGACGGCGGACCGGCGCGGCGGCGCGAGCATCGTCGGCCTCAGCCTGCGGGGGTGGGAGGGGCCAGGTGCGTGGCCGTACGTCGCCGGCGACTTCTCTCGCGAGGATGAGGCGGACGACGCGATCAAGTACGCCTCGCCCAGCTTTGCGTCGCACGTCGACGCCGCCGCGTCGGCAAGCCTGACGCAGGTTCACCCCGCCTACCGCACCACCCACGGGACTGAACCCGCACTGGGTTCGAGACCCTGGAGGTATGGTACGCAGGCGTACTCCGCCTACTTCGGCTCGGTGGCCGCCGGCTCGCCGCTCGCCATCCTCGACACGGCGGCGTCGTGGACAAGCCACTACCCGCCGCTGCCGGCCGGCACGCGCGTCGCCGTCCACGGCCTCAACGCGCAAGAGCTCGCGGCGAACGGCGCGGCGACGGAGGTCGCAGTCGGCGACCTGAACAAGGACCCGACGCTGCCGTACACCGATGGCGAGTTCGACGTCGTCACCAACGCGGCGAGCATCGCCTACCTCACCCGGCCGCGAGAGCTCTTTGCAGAGGTGCAGCGCGTGCTCAAGCCGGGACATGTCCAGGACACGTGCACGACAGGTCCGAGACATGTCCCATAGGTGCACCGCGTGCTCAAGCCGGGCGGCCTCGCGCTGGTCTCCTCCACCGCATCCGCCATCACTGCCTATTAGTTTAGCGAATTCATTCATTACGAATCGGGTGGCAGGTCTCCTTTTCGAACCGCGTCTTCGCCGAGAAGGCGACCGCGCTGTGGCTGAGCAAGATCGACGAGGACGTGGCGCTCTGCAGCGTCGTCCGCGCCTTCTTCGCCTTCGGCCCGGCGGGCGGCTGGCGCAACGTGAGCAGCGTCGACCTCAGCCCGCATCCGACCGAGGGCGACCCCCTCTGGATGGTCACGGCCGTCAAGGCCTAGTCTACGCGCGCATCTGCGCGCACCGCGCTCACGCCCTGGCCTCCCCTCTCGCCGGCTGTGGCCGGGAGCATGATCGAGAGGGAAAGCGAGGGGCCCGGGTGTGCGGCACGGTCTCGCCCGCGATGCTGTGGGAGCGTCAGCGCGATCGAAGTTCGGTCGCGGGCGAGCGTGTGTGTGTTCGTGTTCGTGTCGTGTGTGCCACATATGCTCATGGTTGAGCGCGTTTTAACTCCATTCAATGTACGTCACAGTCAGTTCTACGAGGCGCGAGTGCATTCGGGGAATTCGCGCACCTCCTCGTCGCAGGCGCACACCTTGTCTGGTCTCTGGTGTCTGGAGTGTGGAGTCTCTGGAGTCCGTCTTGAGTCGCTGCTCGCTCCAGTCGTCCAAGCCGCCACCGCCAGGACCGCGGGGAGCCGCATCACGTGGCGGGGCGATGGCGGGGTGCACTTCAGTCGTACACAGACCACAGGACATACACCTTACAACGCTTAAATCAACCTCTGCCCGCCACGGGTGTAAGGAAGTGTTAAAATATTGAATATATTGCTCCAATAGTTAGAGAGGCGATCAATATCAACACACATGGCAATAGTTAGAGGAGAGGCTGGGCCTGGGCTGGTCAGGACCGTCAGGTGGGTCCATCCTGGGCTTGAAAGTGGCTCTAAATCGTTGAAAACGGGGCCAAAATCGCTTCAAAATCGCTTAAATCGCATAAAAATCGCTTTGAACTCGTGATTTTTTTGATTTCAGCCCACATCTAGGCAATGTTTGGGACAAATGTCGACATTGGTGCTTTTGGAGGTTAAAATCAGCGATCAATATGTCAATATATTGTCAATAGTTAGAGGGGATGCTGTCAATAATCAATATCAATAGTTACAGGGGCGAGAATCAATATTTAACACTTCCTTAGCCACGGGGCTTCTCGTTGGAAAACCTGCTATAACTACGAACCGGAAGAATCGCTGCGATTGCGCTCTTCGCTCCGCCGCCGCCGCCACCGACGCCCTCCTCCTCCTCCCCCTCCTCCTCCTCCTGCCCCTCCTCCCCCTCCTCCCCCTCCTCCTCCCCCTCCTCCCCTCCTCCCCCTCCTCCAGTCCTCCTCCTCCCCCTCCTCCTCCTCCCCCTCCTCCTCCTGACCTCCTCCCCCCCTCGTTCGACGCACCCCCGGACTGGGCAGAGAGATCCCAGTGCATCTGCGCTGGGCACTCCACCCCGCCCCCACTTGCCCTGACTGCACAGGATAGCGTGCCCCGACGAACGGCGACACATAGCGGGGGACACTGCGCCGGGGGGTATGCCTAACTTTGGTGCTTTGTGTGGGTCGCGTTCCCTTGGTAGCTGTGTGGCTGAAGCCCTCGTGCCGCTGGCTTGCCCCTTCCAGCGGCTGGCCCCTTGAGACTGTTGGTGCTTGGCGGTAGGAGGGGGAGAGGGAGGCCCGGTGGGAGGAGAGGGAGAGGGAGGCCCGGTGGGAGAGGGGAGGGAGAGGGAGGCCGCCTTGGGCTCTTCTCCTCCCCCCTCCCTGGGCTCTTCTCCTCCCCGCACGCTAATTCTTTTTCCTTCGCGGCAACGCGATGGCGGCAAGGCCTCTCTGCGCGCCCGCCCTCGTCACGCCGAAGACCAACCGGCGTCGGACCGCGGTGAGACCACGCCGCCCCCCGCGCCCGCCCGCGCCCGCAGCGTGAACACATACGCGCGTCCCTCATCGCACGGAAACATACGCGCCAGCCGCGCAGCAGCCTCACATGCAGCGCCGACCGCATGCCCGCGCCCTGGGCCGCCGACGACCCGGTCGGGCGGGCTGCGCGGCCGCCGCACACCACCAGGCAGGCGCACAACCACCCGCAGCGCGCCGCAGCCCACCGCGCAGCCCTCCCAGCCAGGCCTGCGCCTCAAAGACTCACAAACAGGCGCACAACAGAGTACAGCACACGGCACACACCGGCGGCGCGCGCGCAGCACACGCAGACGCACGCGCGGATCCAACACGCACACGCGCACAGCACGCGCGCGCCGCACGCCAGCGCAGCGCCACACACAGAGCACACTTCCCATCAGCAGCAGCAGCCTGCCACAATCCACATCTCACACACGCGCGCGCACACTCCCCCCTACCGGCGCACGCATTGGGCGTCGCCGAGAGCTCCCAAAG
>NW_005199097.1:55691-56635 GCF_000372725.1 Emiliania huxleyi CCMP1516
AGAGCGGAGTCCGGTAGGATGAAGAAAGTCGCAGAGTATTACCGGATAAAATGGAACAGGAGTCCATAGAAAACGGACGGAATACGGCAAGAATATAAACGGGGGAGGAGTGTGGAGAGAGGGAAGGCAAGCGAGAATGGAAGGGGCCATTCGGAGGGGAAACACACACGGAGAGGGGGATGGAGAGGTGTAGCTCACGAGCAGGCAGCACAAGCAGCCACACAACCCAAAAGCTCACTTGTATGGCTGCTTGTGCTGCCTGCTTGGCAGCACAAGCAGCCACACAACATCCCGCTTCATCTCGCCTCCTAGTCTCGCCTCATCTAGCCTCAGCTCGCCTCACCTCGCTTCATCTCGCCTCACCTCGCTTCATCTCGCCTCACCTCGCCTCATCTCGCCTCACACCTCGCCTCACCTCGCCTCACCTCGCCTCATCTCGCCTCACCTCGCCTCATCTCGCCGAGGTACACCTCGCCTCATCTCGCCTCATCTCGCCTCACCTCGCCTCATCTCGGGTCATCTCGCCTCATCTCGCCTCACCTCGCCTCATCTCGCCACTCGCCTCATCTCGCCTCATCTCGCCTCACCTCGCCTCATCTCGCCTCATCTCGCCTCACCGCCCCTCACCTCGCCTCACCTCGCCTCATCTCGCCTCATCTCGCCCCACATTTTTTTCTTTTCTAGACCACTCCGAGACCGACCCAAGACCGACCCGAGACCCGAGATCGACCCGAGATCGACCCGAGATCGACCCGAGATCGACCCGAGATCGACCCGAGATCGACTCGAGATCGACCCGAGATCAACCCGAGATCGACCCGAGATCGGCACGAACGATCAACCCAACAATGCCCCAGAGCCCCCTCCGGGGGGACCCCCCCTCACCCCGAGTGTCCGTGTCCTTCGCGAGTCACCGATGGGGAGCCGCACGTCAATGGATCGGG
>NW_005199097.1:57094-58441 GCF_000372725.1 Emiliania huxleyi CCMP1516
TTTTGGTTATTTGCTTACATGGAGGAACCTGACTGGAAACCGACCGGAAATTTCCTTAAACCATTGCTTAGCGCAATGAACAGGGGGGTCCACTCTGAAGACTGCCGACCGCGGGGGGGTTTTGTCCCACAGGGTTTTACCCTCCGCGTGAGGATCGGCGCGGCGAGGGGGTAGGTTCGAATTCGCCGCGCAACATTTCACCCCCACAGGACCCCGCCCACCCCCCCTCATGGTCCCACCTAGTACCCCAATGAGCCTTCGCACCCCCTCCTTGCGCAGTGTCCCCCACTATGTGTCGCCGTTATCGGGGCATGCTATCCTGTGCAGTCAGGGCAAGTGGGGGCGAGGCGCAGTCCCTTTGACGTATGTATCTCTGGGTTCTGTCCCTAGTCTCGGAGGGGGGCTTGAAGCTAAGAATATTTTTTTTCTTCTCCTCCCCCCTCCCTGGGCTCTTCTCCTCTCCCCTCCCTGGGCTCTTCTCCCCTCCTGCCTGGTACTCTCGGCCTGATTACCGGAGCGTCTGCTGGAGCAGACGCTGGGGGGACACACTCACGCCCGGAGGCGGTACGCACGACCCGTCGGAGGCGTGGGGAGATGGGGGGGCGCCGCGGTGGCAGCGAGCCAGAGCAAGCCACCTGCCGCAGGACGGGTTGACCCGAAAAAGATTTTTTTCTGTCACGTACCACAAGGTACCACAGCGCACACACATAACACATAACGAGCCCCTACGCACAGGTGTACCAATCCTTATACTGACGTATACAGCGCCGCACTATACGGCTCTATGGCTAGTTCCAATTCACTCTGACACGCTAATCTTGAAAACGCGTCCAACGGAGCTCCGTGTTGCTCCCAGCGGAATCCCCCGCGCTTCCTGCGGCCATGGCCGATGATACTAGTATGAGAGGTCATCTGGCTACCGCGAGAGTGACCCAACTCGTCAACATCGTCCGATGATGGTGCCTCAAAGTCAGCCTCCGGAGGCTATCGTGGGGTCGAGCCGGCGGTAGCCGTGACATGTGGTTCCACCACCCCTCGCAGGCTTTGCCTCTGACCGCCACCGTTCCCAGGCTGCCTAATGGGATGGAAAGGAAGGCTGGGCGAGCGTATAGAAGCGTGCTCGACCTCGTCGTGGCAACCTGCACGGCAGCGCTGGTAGGCGGATGAGCGTCGTGCCACCTGACCCAAGACGGGTCGCAGGCGTCGTACCGAGCGTGTCGAGACCGTGTCCTGATGTGATCTGCACGGGTGAGTCACGTCGGCGTCAAAGGAGCGACGTGCGACCTGTCAGAGCTTGATCTCCGATCTCAGCGGCGTCGAGTCGTCTCCGGCGCGCGACAAAGGTAC
>NW_005199097.1:59344-61361 GCF_000372725.1 Emiliania huxleyi CCMP1516
ACACACACACACACACACACACACACACACATACAACACACACACACACACACACTCCTACCTCCCCAGAAATCCCGAGGAGGCGCACAGCGCCTAGATATGTCTTGTGTTGCTGTGTGCTGCACGCCCTGCGAGCGGGGCGGGGTGCGCACTGACCCTCTATGTTCGTGTGCGTCGCCCATCTCTCCCTGGAGATGACTGCTCTATTTATTTATTTATTACTGGGCCCAGTGTTGTGCCAAAAAAAGAAATTTGACGCGCAAAAGAAAGAGAGAAGTAACAGACAAACCCAGACGAGGGATGGGGCAGGAGGACAGGGTCCACACCTGCACGAGCAGGATTTTGGAAGGACGATCAGGGGCACAGGTGGCTCTGCTCCTGACAAGGGACACGACAGGCTCGCAGCGCGGTGCATGGTGGACTCCCGACTCCACTGGCGGTCTCATCTCAGTCTAGCGACCTGCCTCCAGCTTCGACCTGTGCAGCAAGTATTTTCCAGCCGATGGGTTCGATTTTCTTTTTTCGCGTCGTTTTCTTTTTTAGTGCACTCAGACCAACAAGAAATCACGTTCATTCACGACTTGTGTGTGAGAGAGATTTTTATTAACCAACAAGAAATCACGACTCTCACAGTGATTTGGGCTCGGCAGCTTGTTAGCCCTCAGCCGAAGCTGGGGCCGGTCCCGTAGCCGAGAGAGCCCGCGCCGATGAGTTCGACGCGGTCGGGGGGGCCTGCGGAGAGGCCAGCGAGTTGGCGATCGCTGTACTTCATGGCGCCCTCAAAGTGGGGCTGGAGGCTGACAAGCCAGAGGTCGATACTCTGGACGACCCATAGGATGCCACGAATGCCTGAAGGAGAGGGAGGCGAGGCCAGAGGCAGGCTCAGCTGCTCTCGGGTGATCCCGCTTTGGAGGCTGAAGGACCCGATGGTCCTGTCACATTCGCGTTCCGAGTCGTGGGGGTAGAAGAATTCGAGTAGAAATCGAGTCAGCACTTCCTTGTAGTACAGCGGACCGCCAGGCTCGCCGGCAGCATCCGCAGGGAGGCAGCATATGTGTGTGTGTGCGCGCGCGCGGGCGTAGTGCGAGCCGCCCCGAACGACCACATGGTGAGCGCGCCCGAGCACCGAAGCCCCGCGAGCGCCGGCGAGCACCGCCGCCCGCGCCTTGGCGTGGAGCGGTAGTAGATGATGCCGCACGCAGCAAGAGCAAGAAACCTAAGGGTAATTCCGCTGCTCACTGGATCTCGCGCCCCCACCCAGCGCTCCGTCGCTTCAGACCTCTCGCGTGTCCGTCACCCTCAGACCTCGCGTGGCAGCAGACTCTCCTCATGGGCGGAGGAGGCCGCACATCCTCCTTCGCGCCCAGCCACAGCCTCAACACCTCTACTCCCTTTCTCCTCGGCAGCGCGCTCGCCTCGGCCCTCTTCGCGTGCCTGGCGTCGCACACCGCCGTCAGCCTCTCTGCGGTGGCTGCAGTCGCCAGCGTGGTTCTCTGCATCTCTGCTGGCCTCCGCTGGGTCGTTGGTGACCCATTGCGCGACACCGCCGCGCACGGCTTCGGCCCTCGATGTACCGCGCTGGCCGCCGCCGCGACGCCCGCAGCGCCGAAGCTCGACAACAACGGCAGCTGCGACGGCGGCGAGCCGCCCGCAGACCTGTCCCAGGAGGAGCTGCTGCTGCTGCAGTACTTCTTCGCGATCACCTTCCGGCTGGGCGACGACGAAGCGGCGATCTCCAGCATCTGGTGCATGACGGGCGGCGGCAAGCCGCTTCCGAGCGCGCCAGACCAGCTCAACTTTACCGCGATCCGGTACCACCTCTCGTTCGTCGCGTACGCCACCGCCGCCATCTGCATGCGCACCCCGCTCCTCAAGGCGCAGGGCGGCGCGGTGCTCGGCTGGGTCATGCGCCAGCTCCTCTCTCCCCGCGTCTTTCGGTACTGCGACTTTTACTGGCCGGCGGACGGCTCCGCCTCCTAGAAGCGGAATACGCATACACGTCTCCCAACCATGTCTC
>NW_005199097.1:63359-66473 GCF_000372725.1 Emiliania huxleyi CCMP1516
GAAAGAATTAAACAGAGGATACAATATGGGCAGAAGAAAGTGAAGATGGGTGGCTAGAATAGCTGTCGTACTAAAGTCAATAGCATCGGATGCGGCGAGAGACGCCGGCGGCGGCGGCGGCGGCGGTTGGGCGTGGCGCCCCACCGCCCCGCCGTGCCGTGGCGCGACGGTGACGGTGGAGGGGCCGCGCCGGCGGCTTGTCTTTGCGGTGCGGGTCAAGTGAGGGCCGGGCGGAGGGTGGCGGCCTCACCTGCACACTGAGGCGGCCGTGGTGATTTGATCAATTGATGTCTTCCCACCGGGTCAGGGGTGCGCGAATGTGTGCCTTTACAGACCGGTCCTCTCGTATCTCCGCACTATGTTTCTCACTGAGGGCCTGAACCACCGCTTGCACCAGTCTAATATTGTTACTCAGCCATAACCTGAGATGGTGTTATTATCTGTTATACTTAAAAAACAGCTTGATCATAAATCATATAGAGAAAAACACGCTGACTAAGAAGGCTGAAGGGTTGGCAGCGAGATCTTCTTCTCTTGCTTGGACTTGGTGCCTCTCTCTACCGTATCGTACGACTGTATGATATAAAAAATCTCACAGCGGCTCATGGCTCATGCGTACACCTGACATCTCGACTGACGTACTTATTGAAAGACGAAATCTATGGGAAGGTCATGGGCTGGCGATGCAGCGGTGCCGGCACCTTCCCTCTCCCAGCCTGAGCTCTCCCACGGATCTTCAGCTGTGCAGCTGCAGATGTACCGTGGCAGGCCTGGCGGGAATCCACACCGAATTCTTTTGCCGCCACTTCCGCACCGAAATCTCCCCCGGCAATTCGCGACCCAGATGGCGCTACTGTTGAGACAGTCAAAGCTGTGACCAAGGATGCAGCTTGCCTGGCTCGTCTGCTTCATGAGCTTGACTTCGCAGCTAGAATTCCTGCCAACAGCTCGAGCAGCGGGCGCCGCGGCGCGGTGCTTCCGGTTCCTCTGCTCGATCTTTGTGCGGCGCTCCGCCGAGCCCTCCTTTGAATTTCTGAATTCCAGAGCGGCAAGACTATTGTGACGCCCGCGGGGCTGCCCGTTTCGGTCGCGGTCCGCGCCGCCGCGGTCGAGCGCCTTATGGTACGGGAAGCGCCTGTTTTGTGGCGGACGCTTTTGTGGCGGACGCCTCCTTTGGTGTGCGCGAGAGCCGTTCACCCGCGCGGCCTCTCGCGGATCCGCCCGAAGCTTTGGTGCTGCTGTGCCTTGCGAGCCGTTCTGGGGTGGCTCCTCCTCGGCCTTCAAGTACGCGTTTCGCCATGCCTGGAACGCCTCGTTCACTTGCGCGACGTAGCGTGGCGCGTTTTCTAGCAGAACTTTCCGCGCGAGAAAGCATTTTTCGCTCCACCGAGCACGTTGGCAAACACTGGATGACGAGCGGCGGGCAGGATCGTGCGCATCCACCCCGCTGACTGCCAGAGGGTTGAAAGAGACTGCCTGCTGCCTCGTCATGGCGTTTGTGGTGTCCCGCCACGCGTACTCGAGCTGTGACGAATTGTCCTGATGGCATGCAGTCGCGACCGCTTCCCTGTCGAAGAAGCCAAACACAGGCACGCACCGTTTACGCGGACCGCGCCAGATCTGCTTGCCGGGGCGCAGAGCTGGGGATGGGGTGGTCGGCAGCGGCACTCCGGCCCAGTGCAGGATAGACACGGAAATATCGGCATGCCGATGCGGGCCGGGCACCCACCTCGGCGTCTCTGCGCCGCGTTCACGCTGGGAAGCCACGGCGCGGAAGGGATCGTAGATCACTAGCGGCACCCTGACGCAGTGCAGCTCCACACAGCCGCCGTGCTGTAACGGGGCGAGCCCGTTCTTCGCAAAATGCTCCCCGTGGTCGCCGACGACGATGAAGAGCACTCGTCCCGCCAGCGCGCGGTTGGCCTCGAGGCCTTCAAACACACTCCGCACGAGGCCATCACTCTCGCGCAGCCGCTCCAGGTAGTCGGGAAGTTTCCCTCCATCCACGTAGTCGCCTCGCAGGTTGCTCACAAATCGCGACGTGTTGCGGGGCGTGCGCTTGAGCACGTGCGGTCGGAAGGGAAAGTGGGAGCCTGAGGTGAACAAAGCGGCCAGAAATGGCGACCCGCTCGCCGCTGCCTGGCGTGCGAAGTCCAGCGCCGGCCGAACCAGGAGCGTGTCGTCAACGGCCTTGACCTTGCCCCACCCCTTGCCCGCGGCATTCCGGTGCACACTGCACGGGTCGGCAAGACAACGGCCTAGCTGGCCAGCCTTCAGACTGGCCCCGACCACGCCGCCACAAACGGTGGAGAAGCCTGCTTCGTCGCTCGTAGCAGAGGCTGTCTCGAGCATCTCCAGCAGCGCCTGGTGCGGAGGCGCGACACCCAACTGCGTCAGCGCTCCGTAGCATTCCTCACTGAGGGTGAGGGTGAGGCGTCGGCACTCGCTGTTGTTCAGGTAGCGCGCACAGCTGGCCTCGAGCGACTGCGAGCCGAGAACCTCGTCAAAGCCCAGCGAGTGCTGATACGTCGACGGGTTGTCCGCCGTGCTCGACAGAAACATGCTTTTCCAGGGGGCTCGCTGCTGCCTGAGCAGATGGGGCAAACACTGGCGCTGCATGAATTCAACCCACCCTTCGTGCCTGAGCTTACCCATCTTGAACTCCGTCCATCCTGTTTGGAGCTCCGGCTGCAGCCCACAGAGAAGTTCAAAGAGCACCTTGTTTGAATTGGGGATCGAGCTGAAGGCAGCTCGCGAGGCAACAGCTCCAGAACGGGCGGCAAGCTGGCTTAGGAATGGCGCGGTTGGCGCACCCAGTGGTGAGGCATACAGAGGCGTCATGGCATCTGCCGATGCAGACTCGAGCACGACAAGCACGACGCCCCCCGGAGCCACGTAGTCTTTTGACCGCCGCCTCCCGGTTCCGTCCGAGTCGGGGTCGGTGGCGTCGGGGATGCCGTCGCTGTCCGTGTCGCGTCTGCAGAGTGCCCTGGACCGAAAGATGCACGGCCTGACCACGTAATCTTTTGACCGCCGCCTCCCGGTTCCTGCTCGAGGCTCGTGACTGCCCCCCAAAAGGGAATCGACAAGCCCTCCGCCTGCGTCGACTCCAAC
>NW_005199097.1:68742-70313 GCF_000372725.1 Emiliania huxleyi CCMP1516
TAGTGATATTGATATCCCACGGACGAGAAGTTGCCGAGAAGTCCCCGCAATAGGAAAAAGAAAAAATAATGAGGCAGACCACCACGCCATCAGGGAGACTACGCGCAGGGCGCCGACGGCCGCACGACCCCCCAAAGGCGTTCCGCGCGCCCGACATGCGCCAGCCGGCCCTAGCGCGTCATCTCCTGCGCGCGAGCACGTAGATCTCGCCGCCCGGCCCCCTCGCGACACGCAGCCCTTCGTCCAGGTACGTCGTCTCCAGGTAGACTGCGCTGCTCGTCAGGCTCTCGAGCGCGTCAACGGCCGCCGAAGGCAGAGCCGCCTCCAGCCTCACTCCGTCTGGCAAGCCCCACGGCACAAAGGGAAGCCACGGCCGCACGCGAAGCTTCGAAAAGACCAGGCTGACGCGGCGTCCGCTAAGGCGACGGCAGGTGGCGCCGACGCAGTACTCGGTCGCGGCGCGAGGCAGCTGAAGCGAGGCGGCCGCCGCGAGCGACGAGAGCGGCGGCAGCAGCTCGACGATGTTCTCGGCCTGCAGCTCGCCCGCAGAGGCGCCGGCGCGGACGTTTTGCGAGATGCGTCCAACCTCGAGGGGCGAGAGACCGAGGCTGAGGACGTCGAACGCGTCGGTGAACTCGAGGTCCCACTCGCCCAACAGCAGCGGCGAGTCGACCGGCTCCGGCTCAGGATTGGCAGCCTCGACCGCCTCCACCTTTTGGCGGAGCTCCTCGAGTGCGCCGTCGACGCGAAAGCCGCGCTCCGCTCGCGCCGCGCTGAGACGTAGGTCCGCCACCAGCGCAGCGGATTTGCCATCGTCCACCTCCGCGTCGGTGGCCGTGTCGGAAGGCGCGCAGCAGAGAATGGAGCTGCGCCGTGCTGCGGTTACGGGCAGCTGGAGGCCAGCGGCGGCCGCGGCGAGGATCAGCATCGGTACGACAACCAGCCGGCTGTGTAGCTCGTGAGCGCTGTCAGAGCGGTGTTTCGACACCGATCGAGCCGAGAGCAAATATGTGCGATCTAGCCTTGAGTCGTCTGATGTGTATAGGTGTGTACAAGAAACTATTTCTGAACGCCTAGACGCCATTCCTTGAGGCTTGGTTATGTGAGTGGGGTGGACCCACAGATCATGCAGGAGCAATAGGGAAGAAATCCGCAGGTACGTTTTGGAGCTATGAAGGGTTAAAGTTGGAGTTCCGAGCAGCTCCTCGGGGCCGGTCGGGGAGGCACTCTCGGGGAGGCTTCTAGCGCGCCAATCACTCAGCTAGCAGCTCCTAGAAGGCCGAGGTGTAACTCATATGATTTCAGATATATATGAGTTACTTCACTTTGGCTTAAACCGGCTGTGCCCGAGCTTGACGGTGCGCCACGCTGCCACCACCGTTGCTCCGTTGGCCGCTCGGGCCTCACCTCACTCTCTCCGGCCCCTTCTCTTGGGTCTTTGTCACCTAGGTCCTCCCCTATGCACAGCTCAGAAGACATCTTGGGTCCCTCTTCCTAGCCCCTTATACACACTTCTTAGCTTTAAGGAGCCGCATACACAAGACAGCCTGACTACGACAACAAAGTGGCCG
>NW_005199097.1:70413-86649 GCF_000372725.1 Emiliania huxleyi CCMP1516
TCAAAGTGCAAGGCCCAGTGCGCGTGGGTGAGCGGTGTGTGTGTGTGTGTGTGTGTGTGTGTGTGTGTGTGTGTGTGTGTGTGTGTGTGTGTGTGTGTGTGTGTGTGTGTGTGTGTGTGTGTGTGTGTGTGTGTGTGTGTGTGTGTGTACTTGTTACGTGAAAACCCGCTGGGACCCGGACGCCAGCACACACGGCTAGATTTCATGGCGGGCCGCCTAGGCCCTGGGGTCGGAGTCAGAATCGGTTGGGTGGCCGCGCAGGGCGCGGGCTTCGCTTTCGGGGGCGGTCAGGGAGGGGTCGGGGCGCTGCAGGGGAGCGCGAGGCGGTGCGGGCCTCCTGGGCCACCCGAGAGGCTTCAGCATCTGGGTGCGGCGGCGGCGGGAGGGCGGGCCGGTTGCGGCCGGTAGGAGCTGGGAGGCATTCGCCTCGCGCGGTGGCGGTGGCAGTTGTGTGAGAGAAGGGCCGGCGGGGAGCTCGGAGGCGGTGGCCTCTGAGACAGGGCGATGGCGTTGGCGGAAATGCGAGAGCGTGTGGGCAATGATCCCCTCCCAGTGGCCAGGGTCCCCTCGAGCAGGCCGCTCGCGGCGCGGCTGTGGCCGGCGGGGCTGAGACGCGAGTTTGTCGAGGGACTGCTCGAGGGCACGGTTGGCGGCTTCCTCTGCAAGAGCAGTTGCGAGATGGTCGTCCCCGTCAGACGGAGGGTCGTCGGAAGAGTCATCACCCGAGGAGGTGTCCTCGGGGGAGCCGTCGGTGGGTGGCGCGTCCTTGGTAGAGGAGCGGTTCGCGCGCAAAGACTCGAGCAGGCCAGAGGGGAAGCGGGGGGCGTAAGTGTATTGGCGGTCTAGGCCTAGGGCCTTGAGACGCGCGCGATCGTAATGCGAGGACCTCCGGTAGAACCCACGGGGGCCGGTGGGCCGGTGGGCATACATGGGGTCATGATCGCGGTACAGAGGGTAGCCAGATATCTCGAGGTGGGAGATGACGCCAAATTGCTGACGCACGTGATCTCTGAAGCGCCATTGCTGCTCCGCCTTGGCCAGAGCCCGCTTCCGTTGCCCCCTCTGCCGAGCACTCGTGGGCATTGTTGTGTGCGTGCTCTGTGGGTAAGGCTCGGGAAGTGAGAGGGCGTCGGCAATGAGCGTGTACGGAGCGCCACAAAAGGCGGGCGTCCCCGGCGTCCTCGGCGTATACCAGCGCAAGCAGTAGACCCAAGAGATCCTGCTGATCAGCGGCTCGAGGTAGAGGTGGGAGGTGGTAATGGCTGATGGGCCACTATGAGCGTTGAGGGCGCCGGACAATCGTGCGGCGGCGAGGGCGTCGGCGAGAGTGCTCGCGGGGAGAATGCAGCTGCGGACCAGCCAGCCTCGAACGGAAGCTTGGATGGCGGAGGCAGGTAGGTAATGTGGGTGGTCGCGGGCGGCAACGAGGGCAGCAGCGGCGGTGGTGGCGGCGGCCGCGGATCGGCGTGTGATCCAGCCGCGGACACAGGCTTGGATAGTGGTAGGTGCAATATGTAAGTTGTGGTCGACGGCCGCTCGACATGCCTTGATGGTGGAAGCGGGCGGGCGGTGCGAGCGGCGGCAGGCGGCGGCGGCGGTGGCAGCGTCGAGGGCGGCAGCGGCTGGGCGGCTAGTGAGCCAGCCGAGATACTGCATCTTCCAGCGCAGATTGCCCGAGCGCCAATGGAGCACGAGCCGAGTCTCACGGCCCCTCGCCAAAGCTTGGATGTAAGTGGCGCAGCGGTGGCGGCGGAACTCCCCGAAGGAGCGGCGGATCAGGAGGAGGAGGATGGTGGTGGCGACGGTGGCGCCGGCGGTGGCGGGGGCGATGATGGCAGCCGCAAAGGCGGCAGCGAGGAGGATGACGGCGGTGAGGGCGGCGGCAGCAAGGGCGGTGGTGGCGATGGCGCAAGCGGTGACAGTGGTGGCCGATTGGTTGGCGAAGTGTGTGTGTGTGTGTGTGTGTGTGTGTGTGTGTGTGTGTGTGTGTGTGTCTGTGTCTCGGGTTTACTAATCGAGATAAGTGATATTGATATCCCACGGACGAGAAGTTGCCGAGAAGTCCCCGCAATAGGAAAAAGAAAAAATAATGAGGCAGACCACCACGCCATCAGGGAGACTACGCGCAGGGCGCCGACGGCCGCACGACCCCCCAAAGGCGTTCCGCGCGCCCGACATGCGCCAGCCGGCCCTAGCGCGTCATCTCCTGCGCGCGAGCACGTAGATCTCGCCGCCCGGCCCCCTCGCGACACGCAGCCCTTCGTCCAGGTACGTCGTCTCCAGGTAGACTGCGCTGCTCGTCAGGCTCTCGAGCGCGTCAACGGCCGCCGAAGGCAGAGCCGCCTCCAGCCTCACTCCGTCTGGCAAGCCCCACGGCACAAAGGGAAGCCACGGCCGCACGCGAAGCTTCGAAAAGACCAGGCTGACGCGGCGTCCGCTAAGGCGACGGCAGGTGGCGCCGACGCAGTACTCGGTCGCGGCGCGAGGCAGCTGAAGCGAGGCGGCCGCCGCGAGCGACGAGAGCGGCGGCAGCAGCTCGACGATGTTCTCGGCCTGCAGTTCGCCCGCAGAGGCGCCGGCGCGGACGTTTTGCGAGATGCGTCCAACCTCGAGGGGCGAGAGACCGAGGCTGAGGACGTCGAACGCGTCGGTGAACTCGAGGTCCCACTCGCCCAACAGCAGCGGCGAGTCGACCGGCTCCGGCTCAGGATTGGCAGCCTCGACCGCCTCCACCTTTTGGCGGAGCTCCTCGAGTGCGCCGTCGACGCGAAAGCCGCGCTCCGCTCGCGCCGCGCTGAGACGTAGGTCCGCCACCAGCGCAGCGGATTTGCCATCGTCCACCTCCGCGTCGGTGGCCGTGTCGGAAGGCGCGCAGCAGAGAATGGAGCTGCGCCGTGCTGCGGTTACGGGCAGCTGGAGGCCGGCGGCCGCGGCGAGGATCAGCATCGGTACGACAACCAGCCGGCTGTGTAGCTCGTGAGCGCTGTCAGAGTGTTTCGACACCGATCGAGCCGAGAGCAACTTTTCACAGGGGGTCGCATATCACATACACCTGACTGACCCCACACACGGTCTCGTCCGTGCCTCGCCGGCGGCGAGATTGCTAGAGGCGGAGCAAGCCTGCTCTAGTCTCACATGTTACTTGCTGTCGTCTGTTGTTTGTTGTGGCCTTGTTTGTTCCTTTGTTTGGCACCTTGGAGTGCTTGCTGGCTGGCTGGCTGGGTGGGGGGGGCGACAGGGAGGATGTGGCCCTGAGTTATGTGTACGCCGATTCAGGGTGTGTGGCAGCCACGCTGGCTGTGTGTCTTGTGAGCTTGTTTTTGTGTCTGTGTGTCGCTCGTGCGTGTCGTCATCATCTGTCCCGCGTCCACCCATAACGCGCTGGTGTCCAGTCCGAGCCTGACTGTTCTTCACCTTTCTACCTACCTACCTCAGAGAGAGGGGGAGGGGTCTGAGGCGGGGGCCCAGATCTGCTCGTCTCAGAGGGTACCCTCTGTGCCAAGAGAGGCCATCCACGAGCGGCTCAGAGGGTACCTGGGCCGACCCTCTGAAGGCCTGTGCCCCCAAGCAGCCTCTCTCGGCGCAGCCTCTGAGGCTACGGGGACCCTCTGAGACGCCAAGGCAAGCCCCGCGAGGCCGCTCCTCAGAGGGAGTTTTCAGCGGTATTTCAAGTCTGTCGTGATCCCCCACCAAGGACCAAGCAGCAAGAACCCCCCCCAGCAGGCCCAGCTTCCATTGGTTTCGGATACCTCAAGTTCGAGTTCACTAGGACGCCGCGGCGCCTCATGGCCAAGCTGGAGCAGGGGACGGATGTGGAGATCACTACCTCCTCCTCGGGCGGCCGCTCCAAGCACATCCTCACTCAAGTTGACGGGTCGGCGGCGCCGCTGGCCGCGCGAAGCTGTCGCACGCGCAGGGCTCGGTGCGGGCGCTGTGGGCGAGCCTGCAGCAGCAGCAAGCGGCGTGTGTGGTGCCGGGCGCTCGAAGCGTATAGAATAGCGCCTTAGTCAATGCTCGCTGCTTC
Organism: Emiliania huxleyi CCMP1516; assembly: GCF_000372725.1. Taxonomy (NCBI): domain Eukaryota; phylum Haptophyta; order Isochrysidales; family Noelaerhabdaceae; genus Emiliania; species Emiliania huxleyi. The sequence continues at coordinate 74,438 of NW_005199097.1, forward strand.
CGCCCCCTCCCCGCCCTCCCTGGTCAGCGCCGTTCGTGGAGGGCTAGGCGCTCCGGCCTCCGCCCGGGGCTCTCGCCTCTGTCTGCCGAGAGGGGGCTACCCTCTGAGGTCAACGCCCTCAGTGCCGCGCCAAGACAGACCCTCGGACGGGGACCCTCTGAGGCCAAAATCAGCCAAGAGAGGCCACAGAGGCGGCACAGAGTCAGAGTCAAACCCTCTGTGCCGCCAAGCCAGGGGTCCGACCCTCCTCAGAGGGGGGTCTGAGGCCTCAGAGCGTCTACAACCCCCTCACCGATATCGTTCAAGGTGCGAAAAGAATGTCTTTCCGACCTAGGCCGGGCGGTGGGGCGCCGAACGTACTGAACGTATAGAGCCGAACGGGAGGAAGCCGGGGAAGACGACTCCGAGGCGGACGAAACACCAGTGGTAATCCCGCCGTCAGCTGTCACGATATACCCGTACCCGAAGGAAGGGAACCCCAGTGCCAACACCGACCGTTGAGGTACAAGTGCTCGAAAAGAGAGTGGACCTGAGCAACGACATGACTTGGAGGCAAATGATCGGAGTGGGAGTCAGAAATGTGGTCCTTGCGCGAGGAGAGCTCGATAAACTCGAGGGGCCAAAATATGCCGAGAGGAGGGCGGAGTTACGCCGAGCGAGAGGCGAGAGAGCAGCGAGAGCAAGGGATCGGCAGACGGCAGCGGCGTCTCAGAACGAGGCCAAGGAGAGCGATGAGTCAGAGAATGAAACAGCAGGAGAGAGAACGAGGACGAGAGTGGGACGACCACGAGGTGGCATGAAGGTCGCTGCGAGAATTGCGCGAGAAACTGCGAACCGCGGAAGAGGTGGGCGCCCGAGGATGGTCGCAGGCTAGCACCGCACTTCTCTCCTTGAAATCCCTGTGTGGTGGCGGCGTGCCGTCCTCCCATCCGCATCCCTCCCTTGAGTTGTCTGTTTTCTTTCTTGGGGGGGGGGGCGGGCGCGGGGTGCGGGGGGGGGCGGTGCGGTGTGAGCAATCGTGTGTACCTTCGCTTGTTTCTATTAACATCGAAGTCTAGCTCAAAAAGAATTCTGCGGCCGCCAATCGTCCGGCCAACTGGGTGCGCTTCTGGGCTCCCCGGTCCTGGGCGTGCGGCAAATAACTGCACTCCAAGTGCTCCGACATCGGTTTGTATTATTAACAACGAAGGCGCTCTCAAAGTACAAAGAATTTTACGCACGATTCACAGCCTTGTTATTGAGAAGAAAATACGTCCTATGGCGCTGTGCGCTGCCGCAGGCTGGTCTGTGAGAGGTTGAGGTTCACACGACAGACAAGGCGCAGACGACGTGCGAAAAAGAATTTTATGGTCGCGGCTCCCTCGCACAACACTGGGCACGGGGACTGTGGCCTGTGCGAAAAATGACAAAGAAGAATTCTGAGTCGAAAATCCCGTACGCCGTAAGGATAAGGTCAGGGAAAATAAACAGTGCTCGCCGCCCGGGCCGAGCAACCACAATGCGCGACGACGCCGAAAGGGGTAATGGCCGTCAGGGGCGGCGCGCCTCCAACGCGGTGTAGGCGATCGCCCCGTCGCGGAGCAAGATCTCGCGTGCCTATTCCCGAGGTATAGCCGAGATATAACCGAGATCTCGCGCGCCAATTCCCGTTGTCCCGTCCCGGTCTAATCCACGTCTGCTGTCGCTACCATGCTTGGGCGCGGACAGGGTCCGACCTTTGGGAGTCAGGCTGCCTGCTACTGCTAGATCTCGCGCGCCAGCCCGCCGACGTAGCTTGACAGGTACGCCTCGGGCGTGGTCAGCGGCAGCGGCAGGGAGAGCAAGTACGCCGCTCGCAGCAGCAGCCAACACGGCAGCAGCGTCGCCTATTCAGTCCTCAGCCAGCATGGTGACTTGTCAACGAGCCCGTTGTCACCAGCCAGCATGGGGGCAGCAGGGTCGCCCAGGGACGGTGCCTCAGCCCGTACTCCTCGCCGAGGTCGACGGTTGACGTCAAAGAGAGGCCGGCTTGCTCCAGCGCCGCCTGCAAAGGGGAGGGGGCTGCGCGGTGAGGGAGAGGCGAGGCAGCAGGTTAACGGCGAGGCAGCGGTCAGCGATCGCCACCTGCCAACCCTGCCTGCTACAGCTACCACACTGCAGCGCCGCCTGCCGCTGCGCGGTGTCGACCGGCGGGGCCAGATCTCGCCACATCTCGCCACATCTCGCCACATCTCCACCTGCCGCTGCGCGGTGTCGACCGGCGGGGCCAGATCTCGCCATATCTCCCCACATCTCCCCACATCTCCACCTGCCACCGCGCGGTGTCGGCCGGCGGTGCCCACGCCGCCGTCTGAGGCCCGCACCAGTGGCGCCTACTCGCGCCGCGCGTACTTCTTTTCGTGGGCATTTCTTTTTTAGAGCCGGACCAGTGTCGCCTGCACACAGCGGCGGAGTGGGTACACCGCGCAAGGGTCGGGCAGGGTGTGTGTGTGTGTGTGTGTGTGTGCGTGTGTGAGTGTTGAGGAGCCGAGTAAGCGTGGTGCACGCGGGGTCATCTCGGGCAATCTCGGGTACTCTCGCCAGTACGCGTGGAGAGCACCCAAGTGGTGCGACCACGTCCCCGTGGCGGCGGTGCGGAGCAGGTCCTAACGGCGTGACAGGCATTCCCGTCGCCGGGGCGTGTCCCCGGTCTGACTGCGGCTCTCTACGCTCCGTGCGTGCGTGGGAGAAAGGGTGGGTGGAGGGGGGGGTCCTTGGGGTTGTGTGCTTGCGAGAAGACGGCCTCGCGCTCTGCTTCTAAGCAGCCGGCTCCGAGACGACGAAGAGTGTGCCGCCTAGAACCAGTGAGACACCAATGAGTCACTCGTGGGTGGTAGCGGGTCCGTGACAACAACGAGTGCGCCGCCTGGGCGCAGCGCCTGGCCAAAGGGAGGGTAGGTGGGGTTAGCTTCTCCACACACAGTGGCGGGGCAAGGGCCAGGGCAGCCCTCGCGACTCCACGTCTAGAGACGACAGGAGCCCCGCACGGCGTTAAAGTGCGAGGCTCGGTGCGCGTGTGGGTGGGCCGTGAGCCTGGCCAAAGTTGGCGAGCGAACGGGTGAGGTCGCTCGCGTGCTCGAGCGACTCGATCGCCACGATGAGATCGTACGCCGCTTGCTCGAGAGGCGCCTATCAGTTTGTGTTGGAGCGGCAATCTCGTCATGCCGAGACGACTGGGACCGTAAGCCGACGCCTGGAGCGACGCCTCACAGAGCGGCACCGGGAGTCGGTTGCCATAGTCTTAATAAGTGGCTGCTGCTACTATGTCGAACTAGCGAGCGGCGCCTCGTATGACGCCACCACGAAGCGGCACGAGCCGGCAAGGCCCTTGGCGGTGGCGGTGCGGGCAGCGGTGGCGGCTTGAGTGGTGGAGAGCGTGAGGCCGTCGTACGTGGCGGTAACGGCTGCCCCGGCGTCGCCTTGAGCCGCGCGGCGCCGCGCCTCCGCCAGGAAGAAGACGGTGCCGCCCCAGCCACAGCCGGCGTCGAGCACCCGCTCTGGTGCGAGATGCCGGGTGCGGTTCCACAGCAGCCGGTTGGTCACCTGCACGTCGTACGCGCTCCCATTCCACAGCGCCGCGTGCATCGTGTCGTGCGCCCGGTCAGACGACCAGCGCACACGGTTGGTGAATGGCACGAGAGCAGACAGCACGTCATACTTGAGCACGAGCCAGTCGGAGCTGCGGTCACTCATTGGGTTAGCCCAGGTCACTGCACGCTCGATGAGCTCTTCGATTGGCTGTCCAGCCAGCACGGCCGCTAGCAGAGCGGCGCACGCGAGGGCGCCGCGGCGAGCGAGCGGCATGTGTGTGTGATCGGTCGCGGCCCCCGGCGTAGCGGCGAAACCCGGGAGCGGATCGGTACTCTCGCCACCAGCACTCGAGTCGCTGTCAGGACTGCAGACGTCCCCGCCCGGCCCCTGTGAAACAGCGCCATAGGAGGTGATCTGTGATCTGTAAGGGTCCGCCCGCAGGCGCATTTTGTATACCGAGGCGGTGCCCGGTGCCGAACCTGTCGGACCTTGAGACAGCGTTGTAGATCCCTGGGCGAGGGTGGTGGCGTCCCCGTCGGGTCAGGGCTGAAGGCGGGGGAGACCAACCCGATCTCTCCGGCGTCCTGGGAGCGTGATTGACACCTCCCCCCGTGCCAACAGCCCCATGGAGGTAGACCGCTCGTCTAGCCAATCAGCCTTAAGCGAGCGGTCTGGCCGTTGGAATGGCCGAGAGGGTGGAGAGAGGGGCGGAGTCGGCTCGGAAGCGCGACTGCAGCCACGGGGACTGCCCGCCCACTCTCGTCGGGTTGAGGGGAGGACGACTGTCTCTGACGGCGAACCTCAGTTACGAGCCGCCCTCCCCTCGAGACGCGAGGCCAGCGCACTTGGGGCCGAGGCAGCCCCAGCGTACACCGCCCCACACGCCTCACGCGGCCTCTGGCTGGAGCGGGATCGCAAGCGAGTCCCCCAGGCCGGCGCGCGTCTTCCGAGAGAGGAGCAGGAGCGAGGGACATTCTTAGTAAGCCGGCATGCAGATGCATGCACGGCCGTTGGAATGGCTGCGCTCCCGCCCCTCACGCCGGGTGGACAAGCGGGGGGGAGGTCAATGACCTGCCTAGTAAGCCGACATGCCAGGCATGCCGACCTTTCATAGGAGGTATTTTCTTCTCAATAACAAGGCTGTGAATCTCACAGGCCAGCGCACAGCGCCATAAGTATTTTCTTCTCAATAACAAGGCTGTGAAGAGAGACGAGGTGGGCGATCGATGCCAGCGGGGAAGGCATCTTCTGCTGCGACTGCTTCTACTGCCACGTGTTCACAGTCCACGCAAGCAAGGGGGGGCGATGCGGGCAGGGCATCTTCTGCTGCGACTGCTTCTACTGCCACGCGGCTCGCTCGCGTACTCGAGAGCTATCCCGATCTAGCTACCTAGGAGATAAGCTCTGTCCTTCTGTTTTCACGCTGCTCAGCACGCCCGCCGGTTAAGCTGCGGTGCAAAACTCTTTTTACCACCTTCAAGTACCCCCCCCCAGACTCCCCAAAACCGCCCAGGATGATCTCGGAAAAGTCACGCGGCTTGAGCTGCTTCAGCTCGTGGCGCGCGCAGCGCACCGCATCGGGGATGGTGCAGCAAACGGTGGGCGCAATGTTGTCCATGTAGACAGCGCCATTTGTGATGAAGAAGAAGCCGATGCCGTCGGTGTCTTGCAGTCGGCTCCATTCGAGGAGAGTGGCTAGGTTCGCCGCGAGCCCGTCGGGGCGGTGGCCGGAACGAACTTGCACTCCGTCAGCATTGCATCAGCACTCTGTTTAGCGCCTTGCAGGAGATCCCGAGTTTCGGAATGCTCCAAGTTTTTGGTGGGCGTGTCAGGCATGGCCTGAGCAGGGATAGCGTGTCGGGCTTCACAAAAGGGCTGACGCGACCAGTCGAGCCGCTGCCACGTGCAAGCCCCACCCGGCTGGCGGGTGGACCTGGGGGCGTGCCGCCCTGCTTGCTCTAGGTGAAACGTCTAAAGGACGAAGATGCACGGAGGTGCGACCAACTCAGTACGACGGGCGGAGAAGACGGGCACTAGACCAGGAAGGACTGGGAGAGTGTGAATGGAGGGTTGTGGCCTGTACGAGGTTTTCCGGAAAACAAAAAGGAAAACAGAGGGTCCCCAGCACTTTTCGTTTCCGGAAATTTCCAGGGAAAACAGAGGGTGTTTGGTGCTCCATTCTGGAAACTCGCGAGTTTCCCTGAGTGAGTCTGAGAAGCTGGTCTGGGGCAAAATCTAAGGCAAAATTGAGGAATCGACAAAATACCCAGGCGGTCGCAGGGTAATTCCCAGGTCTACACGGGTTCTCCGCAAAATTCCCGGCATTTTGACGATTTGGCCTAAAATTTGGCTGATTTTGGGCCCAAACCAGCCTCAGACTCGGCTCAGAGAGCCAAAAATTTGACGATTTCCACGGAGTTTTCTCGGGAAATAGAGAGGAAAAGAGAGGGTGCTGTAGAGAAAAAAGGAAAGGAAAACAGACGGGGTGCGAGAGGAAAACCTCGTACAGCCTAAATGGAGGGACACGTGTGGTTCAGACGTGCGGGGCCCTCTGGGGCGGTCAAAACCGGGCCTACCTACCTAGCGCATAGGGTCTAACCGTGGTAAACAGACCCCCTGTCTGGGTAGGAGCCGGAACCCAGCGCGCTCGAATCCGAGGTCTCGCTGAGGGTAGTTTGACACCTCGCTTTCTTGTGGCTCACGCGCGAGAGAAGAGCTGCGGGCCTGTCCGTGCACGGCCCGCATGGAAACGGGAGTGGGCATCGGCGAGGCGCCGACGACGCATGCGATGGAACGAGTCTCTCCGGATTGGAGCTTGCAACCGCTCACGATGGAACTCGTGGCCGGAATGACAGCCGTTTACAACGAGGGCTTCGGCAGCAAGAGATGCTGTATCTGCTTTCCGTTCACGGACACCGATGGCACTAGGCTGCGCTACTACCAACGCCACCCAGAGCGTCTGCCGATGTGTGGGATCGCCGTGGGAGCGGATGGCACGCCGCTCGGCTTCGTGCAGGTGGCGGTTCATCCCATGCAGGACCAATATGGCATCCACACCCTGCAGCCTGGCGAGGCTTACATCGAGCAGGTCGGGGTCGCGGCCGCAGCGCGCGGCAAGGGCATCGGCAAGGCGCTGCTGCAGTGGGCGGAGACGCTGGCGACCGATCGCAAGTCGAGCGTCCTGACCCTGACGGTGCTCCACGGCAACCCGGCGCTGCGGCTCTACGAGCGCTTTGGCTTCGAGGCGCTGCCACCCCCTGACCCTGTAGAGCGATGCTTCGACATCTGCGGCACCTTCTGGATCGTCGGGCGGCCGTACGGCCTCTGCGATCCGCACTGGGGTTCCGTCGAGATGAGGAAAGCCGTGCCGGGCAGGTAGGCGCAAGAAAAAACTTTGTACTTTCTCGGGTCCGTTGGCCTCATTGTAGGGAAGAATTTTGAAACCCGTCAACGCCTGCTCCTGGGGGCAGCTTCGTCCGAAGCCGTCTGCTCCCCGCAGTACGCAGTAGGCACACACTAGAGACAGATAGGAGGAGACTAAGGGGACGGTGGTGAGAGTCGTCAACGAGAGAGAGGAGAGGCACTGGCGACGCGCACATGGCGGCGACTGAGCGGAGTCCCTCCTCTGCGTCGCAGGTCGCGGCTGCAAAGGCGCTCTTGGTACAAGCTTCCGGATTGACCGCCACGCGATTCCCACTGATCCAGGAATAGATATCCATGACGTCTGCACACATCTGGGGCCCATGAAGGGATCGATCGGGTAGAATGTCGAGTCGTCCGCGAACCACGTCTGCCGTATCCCCTCCTTGCCTGCTGCGCCCCTGGTGAGGTCTGAGGAGCCGTTATGATCCTCCCTTGCGCGTCGCCCTGTAGTGCCTGCATGGCCTCCGTCACTTCAGGAAAGACGCCTACGTGGCTGGGTCGACAGCGATTGTAGGACAACGAAGGGACCAAGTCACGGTCGCGGCCTTCCGACTCGCGCCTCCGCCTCACTGGCACTATTGTAGCCCTGGCCGGTGCGCGTGTGGAGTTGAAGTTCCGGAGTGAAAATTCGAACGCGTTCTCTCACGGTGACCAAAAAATGTCCACCTCAGAGGCACCTCCGGAGGCAGGCCGCCGCACGCCGGCGACACAGCTCCAGCTGTCGAGCTGACCCGCAGCTCCTCTCAGAGCGGGAACTGTGACGAAAGTTGACTGAGGCGGTTGTCAGGAATCATCATACGGATCACATGGTGGCTCTCTCATGACGGGAGACCGCCCGACCACTCCTGGGTGGCACTGCCACCGGTGTCGCTCGACGTCCTGTCAACAGCGTGCCGACAGCGACACAGACCATGTGGGACGCGTCGAGTATCGACCTCTACTGCTTACCCAGCCTTCGAGTGTATCCTGCCTGTGGTCCCACACCCACTGGTGTCCATCTCAGAGACCGCAGGAGGTCATGAGGGTCGATGGGAGTGCCAACCCCACAACGTGCCTAAAGACCCAGCCCAGTATTCTCTCTTCTCGCGAGCTCCAGGCGGAGCGCTACACAAGAAAGGAAAGTAACCCCAACCACAACCCCCCGATCACGGCATCTGAGACACACACCATACGTCTATCGCCGGCACACGCCATTCTCCGTGGCCATCACCAGTGGCCGTGTCGTCCCCTCCCGCTCCGCGCCGCACACCGAGGCACCGCCTCCTCCGTCCGCCCTGTCCGCCGCAGCCGCCGCGGCAGCGATGCGCTGCGCGTCGGGCAGGCCGTGGCTCACCACGTAGGTGCACAGGAGGAGCAGCGCGGCGAACTCCGCCGCGATCGAGCGCACGTTGCGGAAGAGCGTGCAGCGCGCCTGCGGTGAGGTGCGGTGCGGTACACTTCTCCATCCCTCGCACCTCCGTCCCCCACGTCTCCACGGCCCAAGACAGGAGCCACACGGCACGTAGGGTGCGTGCGTGCGTGCGTGCGTGCGTGCGTGCGTGCGTGCGTGCGTGCGTGCGTGCGCGTCCGAGAGCGAGAGCGAGAGCGAGAGCGAGAGAGCGAGAGCGAGAGCGAGAGCGAGAGCGAGAGCGAGAGAGCGAGAGCGAGAGCGAGAGCGAGAGCGAGAGCGAGAGCGAGAGCGAGAGCGAGAGCGAGAGCGAGAGCGAGAGCGAGCGAGAGAGAGAGAGAGAGAGAGAGAGAGAGAGAGAGAGAGAGAGAGAGAGAGCCTTACGGCACTCGCCGGCGTGCTTCGCCACGTACCCCGGCGGCATCAGCAGCAGGTCGTCGGCCGAGAGGGAGGAGTTGGAGAAGGCGCAGGTGTAGTGGCGAGGGCGGGAGACGTGGCGGCACGCGTGCGGAGGGAGGGAGGGCCTATAGGGTGGCACGCAGGACGACCGGTCCAGAAGCAGTCTCCCTGCAGAGGCGTCTGACTCAGTGGAGAGGGGGGGCCATGCGTCGCACTCTGCCGGGCGGGTGAGCGGAGCGCAATAGTCAGACACGTCGGCGGTGCCTCGGAGGAGCAAGAAGGCGGCCGAGGCGACGGCTGCGGCGGTGAGGTGGAGGGTGCGCCCTCGCGTCTCCAGCGGAGACGGCAGGAGGGCGCGTCCACCGCTGCCGGTCGGCCGTCGCGCCTCTGCCCACAGCGCGACGGCGGGCGCAGCGACGGAGAGGAGGCAGGCAGCGGCGAGCCCGAGCTGATGCAGTGTGTATGCGGCGGTGAAGGCGGCGGCGTAGTTGCCGTCGCCTGCGGGAACGGCGGGCGGGCGAGCGTTGGGGGGCGGGGGAGGGGAAGCGCAGGGCGCCACTCGCCGCCGCCTCGCTCGAGGTGTTCAGGGAAGACGGCGGTCAGGAGGGTGCCGAGGCTTCCCGCGGCCATCGCCAGCCGGAGACGGCGGCCGCGCATCGTGGAGCCTGTTCGCAGCGGTCGGCGTGAAGAGCGCCCGCTACGGCGGGGAACGTCGCGCGCGTCGCGATCGCCGTCGATGCGCGCCACCTCACAGAGCAGCGAGTACGCGAGGAGCAGGAGCGTCGAAAACATGAAGACGTAGCCCTGCGAGTAGTAGGAGCCGCACACGCACGAGATGGAGCCGCAGCCGCCGAGACCCGTTGCGCACGGCGCGGGGGCGGCGAGCAGCATCAGCACGGTCGGCACGACTGCCAAGATGACGGTGAGGAGCGGCACGAGCGCGCCCGACGCGAGGCAGCGGCCGGCCAGCGCGCGACGCGGCCCGCGGCCGCCGTGACCGTCGTCGTCCGCGGCGGTGTTCTCCGCGCCGCCGTCGCGCCGCCCGAACCGGTGGAGCATCAGGCGGAGGAGCCGCCTCAGCCGGTCTTCAAAGCAGGGAGAGCCGCAAGCGACGGCAATCGGCAAGAGGAGCATCAGTAGCACGAGGATCACCCCGCCCGCGTCGAGCGCCTCCTCGCAGGCAGACGGGTCCTCGAGGCACAGGCTCGCTCGAGCGCAGGTTTCTCTGGCCATTGCGCCCGGCGCACTGAGGAACTGAGCAAGCGGGGCCCCGGCCGTGCGAAAAAGAATTTTACAAACTCCCGTGCCCAGTGTTGTGCGAAAAAGAATTTTACTTAAAAAAGATTGCTCATTTTTTGTGTGGGCGTCAGAAGAGCCGTCCTTTGCGCGATGAGAGCTCGATAAACTCGAGGGGCCAAAATATGCCGCGAGGAGGGCGGAGTTGCGCCGAGAAGAAGCCGCGAGAGCAAGCAAGGGATCGGCGGACAGCGGCGGCACAGGCCACAGCAGAACGAGGCAGAGGAGAGTGACGCGACAGAGGATGAAGCGACTCACAGGAGGGAGAACGACGAGAGTTGGACGTCCGCGAGGACCGAGGTGGCATGAAGGTTGCAGCGAGAATCGGCGAGGGACTTGAGAAGAGAGGTAGGAAGAGGCAGACTCCCAAGGGTGGGCGACGGCTAGCACCACCACACTCCTCTCCTTAAAATCCCTGTGTGGTGGCGTGTTAAGAGGTGTCTGGCGCTCTGGGGCGGCATTTGGGGTGGGGTGGGGAGTGTGCGGAACGCTACTGGCGGCGTGAAAGGGCCTCTCTCGGTTGCGTTGTGCCGCCCATCGGCACGCGGGTGCGCAGACATCGCGCGACTCTGCCCGCTCGCTCGACGCTTTTGCCGCGAGAGGCGCCGGCCGCGTGTAAGGCTGGCGCTCTGAGGCGGCATTTGGTGGGGTCAGCGTGCGGGGCTGAGTCTTACTCGTCGGCGCTCGGGCCACGAGATCCCAGCGCAAAACTCTGCAACGCTGGCATTACCGACACATCCACAAGACTAACCCTAACCCTAACCTTCAACCCTAAACCCTAACCCTAACCCCCCTAACCCTAACCCGGTATCCCTAACCCTAACCCTAACCCACCTCCCAAACTCCACACTACCGCAAATTTGAAAAACAAACAACCCTGTCTGCACGTCTCGCGCGCGCGTGAACAGGGCACCACCATAAACATCATTGTGCCAGGGCTCCAGGCCCCAAATGACGTGTGAGTGTTAGAGTTGTTTGGTATTGCTAAAAATCTCTCTCTCTCAAATTTGAAAGATCTGATGAAAATCAGGCCCGACTGCAAATTTCTTCAAAATTTTCGCAGGCGCAGCGCCTGCAGATTAAGCGACTCCTGCGAGGGCGGCGAGGCACTTAGCTCCGTGGCAGGCAAGCAGGACTGCAGGAGTCGTGAGAGATGGGATTAGGTTAGGTAGAAAGGTGGACGCGGGACAGAAGACGAATTTGAACAGCGTTCGATATCGGTGTCGAAACACCGCTCTGACAGCGCTCACTGCGACGACGACACGCGCGACAGACATTCTTTGGGATGTAATAAGTGCCAGTGCGCGCGGATAGATGGTAAAATTCTTTGGCAGCAGGGCACGAGCCGGGGCTGCCACCACCTTCCTCTCTCTCTCCGGCACTGCCGGAAGCGTGTGACACAGACACGTATGCTCCGCCGGCTCGCAGCACGCTCCGCTCCGCTGGCGCGCGCCTCAGCAGTGAGGGCAGCGCGGCCTCCGCACGCCCTCCGGCTCGCGGCGGCGCCGCTCAGCCGCTCCTTTGTGAGCACGGCGGCCGCGGCGGCGCCGAGCAGCGCCCAGCCCTTCATGCTGGCCGACATTGGGGAGGGCATCGCCGAGGTGGAGGTGCTGCAGTGGTTCGTCAAGCCGGGCGACACGGTCGATCAGTTCGACCGGATTTGCGAGGTCCAGAGCGACAAGGCCACGGTCGAGATCTCGTCTCCCTACGTCGGCACGATCGAGTCGCTCGAGTACGAGGTGGGCAGCATCGCCAAGGTTGGCACGCCGCTGCTGCACATCTCGGTGGACGGCGCAGGGGGCGACGCGGGGGCGGAGCCGGAGCAGCCGGCTCCGCCGGTGGCGGCAGCGGCGGCGGCGCCTCTGCCGGTGAGTGAGCCGGCGCCAGCGGCGGGGGCGACGGCGGCCGCGGCGAGCCCCGCGGGGGATCGCAAGGTGCTGTCGACTCCGGCGACGCGCGCGCTGGCGAAGCGGCACAAGCTCGACCTGGGCACCGTCACTCCGACCGGGAGGGGAGGGCGCGTCACCAAACAGGACGTGCTGCTGGTGCTCAATGGAAGCGCGCCGGTGCAGCCGGCAGGCGCGGCCGCGGCGGCGCCGCAGCCGCAGCCGGCGGCCCCGTCCGCGGCGGCCGAGGACCGCGCGGTGCCGATCCGCGG
>NW_005199096.1:0-1858 GCF_000372725.1 Emiliania huxleyi CCMP1516
ATCGCCGCGGCGGTAGGCGTCGAAGCGGCGGTGAACGGGCGAGGCGAGCGGTCAATCGCGGCGGCGAGAGCGAGGCAAGCCGCTTGTGGCGCGAGCGACTGTGCGAGCGACTTGGTGAGCCGAGGCAGGAGCGACCCGATGGACACCTCCACGTCGGCATCGGCAGCGCGCTCTAGGACCGCTACGATGGCGATGGCCGCCCCCTCCTGCATTGCGGCGTTTGGAGCGGAGAGGGCCGTGACAAGAGGCGAGAAGAGGACCGCCAGCCGCAGGCTCGCGACGGAGCCAAAAGCTGGCCCACCCTCAACCGGCGGGAACTGCGAGAGTGCTGCAGCTATCCGGCCAAGCGCAGCGGCGCAAGTCTCTCGCTGGCGAGCGTCGCCGCGTCCAATCTGCGCAACGATGGCGGTGACAATCTTGACTGCGTTCGGCAAACACTCCAACGGCGACGTCTCAAAGGCCTCGGCCAAAATGGAGACGGTCTCGCACGAGGCAACCACTCCCGGCGCCCTCCTCAGGTTCTTCAGGAGCGCGCTGAGGAGAGAGCTGAGGGAGCCGGCCTCGAGACATGCGCGGAGCTCGAGCGCGCCCTGCCGTTGCGTGCTGCGCGCGTCGAGCTTTTCGAGCGCCTTCGCCGTCTTGTACTCCATCCGACGCTGGGGCGAAGGCCTCGAAACGAAGGCCTCGAAAACGAAGGCCTCAAAAGACCAGAGGCCTCAAAAGACCAGTGTGGTGCGCCCAGGTTCTCGCGCGCAAAAATCCCTCGCCGCGCCCGCGGATTCTCGCTGCAACCTTCCTGCCACCTCTCGCGGTCGTCCCACACTGTCGTTCTCCCTCCTGTCGCGTCCTCCTCTGTCGCGTCGCTCTCCTCTGCCTCGTCCAGCGACGCCGCCGCCGCCTGCCGATCCCTTGGCCTTGCTCTCGCGGCTACCTTCTCCCTCCCGCCTTTCGGCGCAACTCTGCCCTCCTCTGGTGCTCTCCATTCTGGAAACTCGCGTTCCGACTCGCGAGTTTCCCTGAGTCTGAGAGCTGGTCTGCGTCTCTGGGGCAAAATCTGAGGCAAAATCGAGGAAACCGGCAACATACCACATTACCGGGTATTTTTCAGGTATATACCCGGGAGCCGGGTCTCCAGGTATACCCGCAAAATACCCGGTATTTTGCCGTTAATTTTGGCTGATTTTGGGCCCAAACCAGCCTCAGACTCGGCTCAGAGCCCGGAAAAGTTGATGGTTTCCCCGGGAAAATAGAGAGGAAAAGAGAGGGTGCTGTTAGAGAAAAAAGGAAAGGAAAAGAGACGGGTGCGAGAGGAAAAGTATAGTCAGCCATCTCTGACAGGTTTCGCTCATGCGTTTTTGTTTGTCCAGTCTGAGAGAGATTTTTGAAAACCAACAAGAAAACACGACTCTCACAGTGATTTATTTGGGCTCGGCAGCTTGTCAGCCCTCACTCACTCAGCCGAAGCTGGGGCCGTTCTCTCCTTCTGAGCACGGGCGTCAAACAAACGACTGCAGAGGCCCCTAGAGAGGCCCGCGGCGCTTACGGGGCTAACTTTACGCTAGAGCCTACGACGCACGATCGATCGGGCTCATCAATCACGTCATACTAGCACCCTCCCCGAGCTCAAGGAGAAGGGCGAGAGGGGGGACGACACTGCTCCAGCAGCGTGCACCTCGATCCTGTACCGTGTTTGTTATGACCCCACCCAATGAACACACCAGCGAGGGAGGGCGAGACGATCGAGGGGTCCCGTACCATGCGGAATCGATCCTATCTATCCAGTGCTCAAGTGCTCAAGAAGGGCGCGAGGCGCTCCTCCGGCAGCACCGCCGGCGTCGTCGGGTCAAACAGCTTTCTG
>NW_005199095.1:0-1858 GCF_000372725.1 Emiliania huxleyi CCMP1516
CCACCGCCGCGTACAGCGCCTCCGCCTCCACGCCCGCCGTCGCATACGCCCACACCGTGTTGGCCAGCTCCTGAGGCTTGAAGCCCGCCAGCCCGCCGCGCACCGCCGCCTCCGCCACCGCCGCGTACAGCTCGTCCGCAGCCACGCCCGCCGTCGCATACGCCCACACCGTGTTGGCCAGGTTCTGAGGGGTGAAGCCAGCCAGCCTGCTCCGCGCCGCCGCCTCCGCCACCGCCGCGTACAGCGCCTCCGCCTCCACGCCCGCCGTCGCATACGCCCACACCGTGTTGGCCAGGTTCTGAGGGGTGAAGCCAGCCAGCCCGCTCCGCACCGCCGCCTCCGCCACCGCCGCGTACAGCTCGTCCGCAGCCACGCCCGCCGTCGCATACGCCCACACCGTGTTGGCCAGCTCCTGAGGCTTGAAGCCCGCCAGCCCGCCGCGCACCGCCGCCTCCGCCACCGCCGCGTACAGCTCGTCCGCAGCCACGCCCGCCGTCGCATACGCCCACACCGTGTTGGCCAGGTTCTGAGGGGTGAAGCCAGCCAGCCTGCTCCGCGCCGCCGCCTCCGCCACCGCCGCGTACAGCGCCTCCGCCTCCACGCCCGCCGTCGCATACGCCCACACCGTGTTGGCCAGCTCCTGAGGCTTGAAGCCCGCCAGCCCGCTCCGCACCGCCGCCTCCGCCACCGCCGCGTACAGCTCGTCCGCAGCCACGCCCGCCGTCGCGTACGCCCACACCGTGTTGGCCAGGTTCTGAGGGGTGAAGCCAGCCAGCCCGCCGCGCACCGCCGCCTCCGCCACCGCCGCGTACAGCGCGTCCGCAGCCACGCCCGCCGTCGCATACGCCCACACCGTGTTGGCCAGGTTCTGAGGGGTGAAGCCAGCCAGCCCGCCGCGCACCGCCGCCTCCGCCACCGCCGCGTACAGCGCGTCCGCAGCCACGCCCGCCGTCGCATACGCCCACACCGTGTTGGCCAGGTTCTGAGGGGTGAAGCCAGCCAGCCCGCCGCGCACCGCCGCCTCCGCCACCGCCGCGTACAGCGCGTCCGCAGCCACGCCCGCCGTCGCATACGCCCACACCGTGTTGGACAAGTCCTGCGGCTTGAAGCCCGCCAGCCCGCTCCGCACCGCCGCCTCCGCCACCGCCGCGTACAGCTCGTCCGCAGCCACGCCCGCCGTCGCGTACGCCCACACCGTGTTGGCCAGGTTCTGAGGGGTGAAGCCAGCCAGCCCGCCGCGCACCGCCGCCTCCGCCACCGCCGCGTACAGCGCGTCCGCAGCCACGCCCGCCGTCGCATACGCCCACACCGTGTTGGCCAGGTTCTGAGGGGTGAAGCCAGCCAGCCCGCCGCGCGCCGCCGCCTCCGCCACCGCCGCGTACAGCTCGTCCGCAGCCACGCCCGCCGTCGCATACGCCCACACCGTGTTGGCCAGGTTCTGAGGGGTGAAGCCAGCCAGCCTGCTCCGCGCCGCCGCCTCCGCCACCGCCGCGTACAGCGCCTCCGCCTCCACGCCCGCCGTCGCATACGCCCACACCGTGTTGGACAAGTCCTGCGGGTTGAAGCCAGCCAGCCCGCCGCGCACCGCCGCCTCCGCCACCGCCACGTACAGCAAACGCACCACCCTTACTTGCAGCTGGCACTTTGCTACGCCGTGGGCGATGTTCGCCAGGCTGCGTGCCTCGCACGACGAGACGAGGTCATGCGTGCGCCGCACCAGCCGCTCAAGCTGCTCCTCGTGCCGCCGCTCGACGCGCTGCTTGCCCAGTTTGTTCCACAGGTTCGCAGCGTGGATGTGGTCCAAGCTCGCGCTGTGGGCAGGCAAGAGCGCGAGCAGTGCGTCAGCGCTGCCAGCATT
>NW_005199094.1:0-1857 GCF_000372725.1 Emiliania huxleyi CCMP1516
CCACCTTGGGAGAAGGGGGTGGGGGTCCACCTCCCTTGGGTGCGGGCTTGCGGTGTTCCTGCTTCCGCTTGCCCGACTTTGGCGGGTTGCGGCCGAAGTTCTTCATGGTGAACCTGTCCGGCTTGCCGCCCTTCCCGACCCTCGTCCACCCCTCGGGCGACTCGTTGGGCCGGGGTTGCTGCGCCTGTTGGTGCTGCGAGTGTGCCTGCGATGCTGCGGCCGGAGCGGCAGCGGCGGCAGGCGGTGCCACGGGCGGTGCGGCGAAAGTGGCGGTAGGCTGAGGCTGCGCAGCGTCCTGCGCGGCCTGCTGCCTGGCCTCATCCTCCCGCCTCTTCTCAGACTTGGCCTGGATGATGTACTGATACCCAAGCGGCACCGGGTTGATGCTGACGGAGTGCCAACCGTACCTCTCCATGCGCTCCGCGAGACAATCAATCATCGCGTGGTCGCGTGGCGACACCTTCTGGCCGAGGACGCGCTCGACCATCCGGATCTGACGCACGTGGAACGGCTCCAGGCCCGGCATGGAAGCCTCGGAGTCGGACATGGCCCCGTTTCGCCGTTTTCAAAGATATCGCGGGGGGCGCGGCGGACGGCTTTTTTTGTTCACCGTGTTTTGGCGAGCCAAATATATTGAATATTAAAATATTGGTTCGTGTCCGAGCGGGAGCCTCGGTCCGAGGCGCTGCGCTGGCTCAGAGCGAGTTCGCGCTGCCTAGGCTCAGACGGCGAGTTTGCGCTGCGCTAGTGTGCTCACAGTACACAGAAACCTCAAACGGCGAGAGTGTGGGGAGTGCGCTGCGAGTGCGATAGACTAACCGATAGAAAGAAGGAGAGACGGAACGCCGCGAGAGGTGTGTGCACAGACGCACAGTCCACAGACGGACGCAGCAGTGGACCGGGCCGCGTGCTGCCGTGTGCTGCCGCGGCGGCGAGAGTCGCGAACGGCACGCCAGAGAGGCCCCCCCGCGAGCCGCGTGCGTGCCCTCGCGGTGCGGTGTATCGGCTCTCTTCTCGCAAACGTCTGGCCGTCTGTACCCAAAAGCGAGTATATGACGGCGAGGCGGCGGGGCGGGCGGGCGGGCGGGGGGGGGGGGGGGGCTCCCCGGGGGGGAAATCCGGGGGGGGGAGCCCCTTCCCCCGGCAGGGGCAGGCGGCACGGGCGAAGCGCCAAGCGCGGAAAGCGCGGGCTGGTTGGGGCGGGGCGACAGGCGACAGGGTGGGCGGGGCGGGATCCTTGGACAGCAGTCGGACATGTCCGCGTTTCGAGAATTGAGACGGCTTGCCTTCGAAAATTATACCTGCTGAACAAGCTCCTCTTGTAGCTCGATCGGTCACAACCGCCACCACCGACGACATCTCCGCGGAGATGATGGAGAGGGGGGACGACACCGCCCGATCTACCCTCCGAGGTCCCTCGGCGGCGTGCACCTCGATCCTGGACCGTGTTTGTTATGACCCCCCCCCATGAGCACACCAGCGAGGGAGGGTGAGACGATCGAGGGGTCCCGTACCATGCGAATCGACCCTATCCAGTGCTCAAGTGCTCATAACAACGAAGGCGCTCTCAAAAGAAAATCGCGTGCAGATATATCATGAGAACCATCCTCGCGCTCTGCTGCGCGCTGGCCGCGGCGTCCGCGTCTGCGCCGTCGGCCGACCGCCGCGGGCAGCGGCGATTCCCGCGTCTTCAGCTCGGCCTCGGCCGCCGGCGGTCAGACAGGAGCGCGCTCGCCAAGGCCTTTATGGTGAGCGCGCACACACGAAATCTTGCGGCCGCGTCGGCCCTGACTCACGCCTTGCCACGCGACCCCAGATGTCGGAGCTCAAGTTCACCACGGACGAGCCGGTCGAGGG
>NW_005199093.1:0-1856 GCF_000372725.1 Emiliania huxleyi CCMP1516
CGTCGGCGGCGACGGCGAGGCCTCAAGCCGGGCGGGTAGGGAGGCAGCGGTGGCGGAGCCGGTGGCGGGGTCGGCAGAGGCGGCGGCGGGGAGGGCAGCGGAGGCGTCGGCGGCGACGGCGAGGGCGCCATGCCGGGCGGGAACTGTGGCGCTAGTGATGGGGCCGGAGGAACTGATGACGGTGGTGATGGCGCACCGCCGGGCGGATATGGAGGAACGAGTTCGATCGGGAGCGAGGGCGGTGGAGGGGAGGCAATCAGCGGCAGCGAGCGAGGCGTTAGTGGAGGAGGCAGCGGTGAGGGCGAAGGCGCACCGTCGGGAGGGAATGGCGTCTGGCGGCGGCGGCGAGGGGCCTGGCGAGGGCGGCAGCGGCGAGGCGGAGGGCGGCGACAGGGGCAGCGGCGGCGTGGGCGGGTGCGGATGGGGCGCGTCTGGCGGCGGCGGGGCTGGCGACGGCGGCGGGGTCGGCGGGTGGGGGTGCGGCGCGTCTGGCGGCGGCGAGGGGCCTGGCGAGGGCGGCAGCGGCGAGGCGGAGGGCGGCGACAGGGGCAGCGGCGGCGTGGGCGGGTGGGGGTGGGGCGCGTCCGGCGGCGGCGGGGCTGGCGACGGCGGCGGGGTCGGCGGGTGGGGATGTGGCGCGTCTGGCGGCGGCGGCGAGGGGCCTGGCGAGGGCGGCAGCGGCGAGGCGGAGGGCGGCGACAGGGGCAGCGGCGGCGTGGGCGGGTGCGGGTGGGGCGCGTCCGGCGGCGGCGGGGCTGGCGACGGCGGCGGGGTCGGCGGGTGGGGATGCGGCGCGTCTGGCGGCGGCGGCGAGGGGCCTGGCGAGGGCGGCAGCGGCGAGGCGGAGGGCGGCGACAGGGGCAGCGGCGGCGTGGGCGGGTGCGGGTGGGGCGCGTCCGGCGGCGGCGGGGCTGGCGACGGCGGCGGGGTCGGCGGGTGGGGGTGCGGCGCGTCTGGCGGCGGCGGCGAGGGGCCTGGCGAGGGCGGAGGCGGCGAGGGCGGAGGTGAGGGCGAGGCGGACGGCGGCGGGGCCGGCGGCGGCGAGGGCGAAGAGGATGGAGGCGGATAGTCGACCAGCGGCAGCGAGCGAGGCGTTGTTGGCGGTGCTGGCGGTGGCGTTGGCAGCGGCGATGGGAGGGATGGCAGCGGCGAGGGCGGAGGCGGCGAGGGCGGAGGTGAGGGCGAGGCGGACGGCGGCGGGGCCGGCGGCGGCGAGGGCGAAGAGGATGGAGGCGGATAGTCGACCAGCGGCAGCGAGCGAGGCGTTGTTGGCGGTGCTGGCGGTGGCGTTGGCAGCGGCGATGGGAGGGATGGCAGCGGCGAGGGCGGAGGCGGCGAGGGCGGAGGTGAGGGCGAGGCGGACGGCGGCGGGGCCGGCGGCGGCGAGGGCGAAGAGGATGGAGGCGGATAGTCGACCAGCGGCAGCGAGCGAGGCGTTGTTGGCGGAGAGAGATTTGTGAGAGAGAGCAGAGAGGTCGAGCCCAAGGATTTGAGTGATTGAGTAGCCAGGAACTTGATACGAGGTGTACTCGAGTATCGCGCGCCTTGCGGGGTACGAAACCACGACGCGAAACACAACCATTCGACTAAAGAAAGAAAGAAAACACTCACGCGAGGCCGCACACAGAGATTTTAGGAAAGGAGCGTGTTCTAGCCGTCTCCCAGGTTTGCCCTCAGCCGTCTACCTCCCCCATAATAAATAAAAAAACCGTAAATCGAAAATGACCCCCCACCTGCACGAGCAGGATCTTGGAAGGACTAGGACTCTACCTCTCCCATATGTAGCCTAGTATTTATTTTTCGGAGTCGCCGTTCCGGCTCCAACCCGGATAGCAAGGGGGTCTGCCGCCACTGGC
>NW_005199092.1:0-1856 GCF_000372725.1 Emiliania huxleyi CCMP1516
CCCCTTCCTGCTGCCGGCCGCCACGGCCACCCAGCCGCCCCTCTCTCCGCTTTGGCGACAGCTGACCCGAGAGGCCCCCCTCGGGCGCAGGCGGTGCACTCTCTCCCCTTCAGCTTTGGTGACGCGATCGTCGCGAGCCTGGCCGAGGTGTGCAGCGGAGATCTGGGGAGATCTGGGGAGATAGGGAAAAAGGGAAAGATATGGTCGCGAGCTTGGCCGACCCTTCCCCGACCCTTCCCCGACCCTTCCCCGACCCTTCCCCGACCCTTCCCAGACCCTTCCCCGACCCTTCCCCGACCCTTCCCGGACCCTTCCCGCAGGCGACCGCGCCCCGCCCCTCGGAAGGGAGTGAGCACGGCGCGCAAGTGGCGGGCCGTCGGGTGTGGGCAGCGCCTCTTCACACCTCCAGCTGTGAACAGGCGAGGTTGGAGGCGAGCCTCTGTCCGGCGCCTCCGCCGCCGCTCCTGTGCCACCAACCAGGGAGGCCCTCGGCGCTGGGCTCGGCCGCTCTGGCCGCAGCCTGCTCTCGCCGCCGCGTGCGCCGCCCTCGGGTCTTCCGCTGCCGGGCAGCCAGCACACTGACGACATGACCATGGCCGCCCTCTCCGCCAAGAACGCCGAGCTGCGGCTGCTGATGCAGCGCAACGAGCGGCTCGTCTCCGGCTGCCGCGAGGTGACTCATCTCGTCGACGAGGTTGAGACGCAGCCGAGATCAGCCGAGATCAGCCGAGGTGCAGCCGAGGTGCAGCCGAGGTGCAGCCGAGGTGCGGCCGAGGTGCAGCCGAGATGCAGCCGAGGTGCAGCCGAGGTGCAGCCGAGATGCAGCCGAGATGCAGCCGAGATGCAGCCGAGGTGCAGCCGAGATGCAGCCGAGGTGCAGCCGAGGTGCAGCCGAGGTGCAGCCGAGATGCAGCCGAGATGCAGCCGAGAGGCAGCCGAGAGGCAGCCGAGGTGCAGCCGAGGTGCAGCCGAGGTGCAGCCGAGGTGCAGCCGAGGTGCAGCCGAGGTGCGGCCGAGGTGCAGCCGACCCATTTCTCCCCCATATCTCCCCCATATCTCCCCATATCTCCCCATATCTCCCCCATATCTCCCCCATATCTCCCCATATCTCCCCCCGTGACCAGGTGACCGACACGATCTGCCAGCAGCTCGCAAAGATGGACGCGCTCAAGCTGGCGATCAGCGAGCTCGCGAACCACGTGACGGACGCGCAGGCGGGTCTGGTTAGCGGCTCCTCGAGCCTTCTGGTGCTGTGCTCACAAGCACGCGTGACGGGCGCGCAGGTGGCCAAGCAGGCGTGCTTCTTCCTCGCAAACATCTCCGGCAACGACAAGTGCAAGGAGTCGATCCGCGAGGGGAGCGGCCACATCGCCATCGTGCAGGCGATGCCGCTGCACACTCGCGCCCCTGCTTGGGCGTAGCCCCCCTGCGAGTAGCACTTCGTCGGTGACCTCGACCTTGCTACCGATGCTGCTGCACTCCAGCAGGCCCCGCCCATGACTTGTCTCTGCTGGCCCCTCTGCTAGGCGAGACATGGGGAGATGTGGGGAGATATGGGGAGAGATGGGGAGATATGGGGAGATGTGGGGAGATGTGGGGAGACATGGCCCCCTGCTAGGCGATGCTGCTGCATGCGCACGTCGGGTCGATGCAGACCGACGGCGTCTCTGCGCTCGGCAACATGGCGCTGCGCATGCCCGAGAACTGCGCCGCCATCGCAGAGTGCGGCGGCATTCCAGCCATTGTCAGCGCGCTGAGCCAGCACCTGGCGCTGCCCCGCATGCAGTCCAAGGCCTCGGAGCAGCCGAGATACGCCGAGATCCGCCGAGAGGAGCGCCTCAGATGAGGAGCAACAC
>NW_005199091.1:0-1856 GCF_000372725.1 Emiliania huxleyi CCMP1516
CGTTGGGAGCGCTGCTGAGCCCTTTCCCTTCTCCGCCGCGCCGTCGGCCGCAGATCCGAGCGGGTAGAAGCTGGCTGTCGGGAGCAGGGGCCGCAGACAGAGCTCGACCTCGAAGCGCGAGAGGAAGTCGAGGCCGAGCAGGCCGCACTCGCCGCCGCCGGACGGCCGCTCGAGGGGAAGATCCATCACCACCGGCGCGAGACGGCCGCACGCAAGCCCGCCCGGCAGCGCCACCTCACCGAGGTCGACCTGCTCGAAGCCTCCCAGGCCGACCGCCGTGCCCGTGTCGGCAGTCGCTCGCACGCCGGTCGGGCGCGCGCCGAGCAGCCGCGCCGCTGCGGGGGTAAGCAGTGAGTTTGAGGCGGCCGAGTCGAGCAGCATCAGCAGCCGCGGGTCGGCGACGGAGGCGTCGTCAGCGGATGCCAAGCGGATGCCAACGTAGCGCTTGGAGTCGACGGTGACGCCTGCGCCCATCGCTCCTCTCGCAGCCTGAAGCAGCTCGAGAGGGACGCAGTGGCCGACTCCGGACGCCTCGGGCGCACGCTCGAGCAGCAGGCGGTACAGCTCCTCCTTCTCAAAGCAGCCCTCCGTCGACACTCCGAGGCGCCGAAGGCGAGCCTTGATCTCTGACGCCCGGAACGGCTTCGGCTGTGCTCGGGACAGAGCACTGGCGAGCGAAGTGAACGCAACGGAGACCCACACGGCGCAACGCATGCACAGGTACGAGTGTGTGGTCACCGCCGTCACCGCCGAAACACAATACCGCCGGCCGGTATCGTGAGAGCCGGCGGGCGAAGAAGAAAATGACGCTGCGCGCGCGCGCACTGGCACGAGAAGAAATGGCCGCTGGGTACGTACTTTTATTTAGCTTACTGGGAGAAAAGGGAGAGGGGGTTGTGTTCTCTAGGCCCCTAAGGGCCCTACGCGCGGCGTGAGAGCTCGGAAGCGAGCTTTGCACGGCGATCGAGGATGGCGCGGTTCACCCCCTTCACCGAAGCGATGGAGATGCGTTCCGCGTGGTGTGACACACAAACAAATGAGCCGCCATGCTCGCCGCAGCGCCTGCGCACACGTCACAAGCGCCATTTCAAGAGCCCACAGATCCGCCAGCTCTGGGCGAGGGCCAGCCGGGCACGTCAGCTCCCACCTTGCAGCAGCCCTCGCAGCAGCCCTCGCAGCCCTCGCAGCAGCCCTCGCAGCAGCCAGCGCAGCAGCCCTCGCAGCAGCCAGCGCAGCAGCCCTCACAGCAGCCAGCGCAGCAGCCCTCGCAGCAGCCAGCGCAGCAGCCCTCGCAACAGCCAGCGCAGCAGCCCTCGCAGCAGCCAGCACCCCCAGCCCTCCCCACTCCCTCATACGCTTACGGTGCCTCCAATGACTTCGTGGAACTCATGCAAGTCAACCAGTGTGGCGACATCCAGACGAGCACCACCCTCATCTTCTCACCACCACGAACCACGATGGGGCCGCTCACTGTGCAGGTTGCGGCTACCTATCCAGTGGCCCTTTGCATCGCCCACGACGGCACGCTTCTCGTCCCGAACCACGGCAACGACTCTGTCTTCCGAGACACCGACCTCGCGTCCCAGCTGGAGGGCCGCAACCTCTTCGAAGACGACACCCAAACCCTCCTCTCCCGCTTCACCATTATGAAACCCCCTGACAGCGCCCCCCTCTGGTCACTCCACAACCCTCCCACCTGAACCTCCCTCTCTCTCTCTCTCTCTCTCTCTCTCTCCCCTCTCTCTCTCTCTCTCTCTCTCTCTCTCTCTCTCTCTCTCTCTCTCTTTCTCTCTCTCCCTCCCTCTCTCTCTCTCTCTCTCCGTCTCTCCCTCTCTCCCTCTCTCTCTCTCTCTCTC
>NW_005199090.1:0-1856 GCF_000372725.1 Emiliania huxleyi CCMP1516
GAGACCGCTCCACAACGAGCCTACACTCGCCCGCCGCCTGCCCGCGGGACACGCTCACCTGTGGGGCAGCGACGTCGACCGTCGGCGGGAGGAGCCTCGCGCAGCCGCTCGCTCTCCGGCCGGTGTGCCTGGCCCTGTGTCCCCGGTCTGTGTCTGCGTTGCGGTGCATGTGTGTGTGGAGAGAGAGTGCAGGTGTTGCCGCCGTGCCCAGCCCAAAGCGAGCCAGTCCTGAGTCCCACACCCGTAGCTACGCAGCCCAACGGGACGCACCGCAGTGCCAAGTTCGAGAGGTGACAGCGACAAAGATCCCCTGTGATCATCCGATGTTGCCGTCGACTTGCGAGTGCGCTGAGAGCGTGCCGGCTTGCTATCCGCCGCCGCCGCCGCCGCCGCCGCCGCCTCCACGACCTCCGCCGTTTGAGCCTGAAAAGACGGCGGTTCACCGGGCACCGGCTCCGCCATTATCTTTCGCAACGCCGGCAACCTGGAGAAAATCACGCCGGGGTACCTCCAAGTGCTCCAGGTAACTAGATAGGGACAAGCCGCAAAGCGCGGTGCGCGGCGTGCAAGCCCCACCCGACTGACGGGCAGGCGTGGGGCGCGCCTCCACTCGCCGCTCAGGATCCAGACCAGCGTGCGGGAGAGCGAGGCGTCGCTGGGGTCCGGGCGGGGTCGCCCGCTTGCTCTAGATGAAACGTCTAAAGGACGAAGATGCACGGAGTGCGACCAACTCTGCAAAAAACAAAACAAATCTCTCTCTCTCTCCCAACTCTGCACGACGGGCGGAGAGGACGGGCACTAGACCAGGAAGGACTGGGAGAGTGTGCTGAGGGAGGGTGTAGAGGATGTAGAGTGTAGAGCGCTGTAGAGCTGTAGAGATGTAGAGCGCTCTGGAGCGCTGTAGAGCTGTAGAGCTCTACATCGGCTGCGTGACGAACTGCCTCCGTTGTAGAGCGATGTAGAGCGCGATTTTGTTGTAGAGTTTGTTGTAGAGGCTCTACAGCCAAACCGCCGGGAAGGCAGTGACTCAAAGAGGTCGAGCCGCGCTAATGGGGTGTCTCCGAGCTTAGTGAAGCTCTGATGGACAGCCCTGACTATCCCTGACACACAGAGAGTCCCTCTGACGGCACACAACACCCTATAACTGCGTCATGACCAGCTTGCCATGTGTCGCCGGTGCCGCATTCGTCGCTGTGCTTCTTTAGCAGGCGGTGGACTGTCGGCTGCGAGGACGGTCGCATTTGCGCGAGGCGAGGCGAGCATTCAGACGCGTTGCATGCGCCATGACTCGCGCCAGCGCGTGCGGGAGCTCCTGGCTGAGCGTTGAGTCCAGGCGAGTTGCGCTGGCCACTATCGCTACGCCGAGCCGAGCTGACGCGCCGAGGCGCCGGCCAGTCGCAGCCGTGAGGCATGCCACAGCAGCAGAGGCACCTCCCACCCATTGGGCGGGCAGACAGAAGGCCAGGGCAGCACTGGCAAGTGCAACGCGCCTCATGTCGGAGAGCGACCGTGCCTCGTTCGCCGCTTATGATGTCGAGTTTGTTGTAGAGATTTCACGTTGTAGAGCGCCTCTACATCGCTCTACAACGCAGGCGCCTCGTCACGCGGCGGATGTAGAGCTCTACAGCTCTACAGCGCTCTCCAGCACTCTACATCTCTACAGCTCTACAGCGCTCTACACTCTACATCCTCTACACCCTCCCTCAGTATCTGATATGTTCGTAAGAGCCACGTACACTGAAAGAGTAACGCCGGGCCCGCGGCGAGGGCGGTCGAGCGAGTGCATGCGCGGAGCTAAAAGGGCTTCGCCGCCCTCGCTCGCTCGCAGAGATCATGCGGCACCGACCTGTGTTTGA
>NW_005199089.1:0-24581 GCF_000372725.1 Emiliania huxleyi CCMP1516
ACACACACACACACACACACACACACACACACACACACACACACACACACACACCCCCGCACACACACACACACACACACACACACTCCACCACCAGCACCACTCCCCCTCCCCAGCGCACGCCAAAACCCCCCACGCCCACGCGCCAGGGACGAACTGCGAGGCAAGACTATCTGCTCTGGGGGGTGGGCGCGCTCCAGTTCCCGTGGCTCTGGTACCTCTGCCGCATCCCCTCGAGCCAGCCCTAGCCCGGTCCTCGCCCACGCCGGTCGCCGAGACGGCCGGCGACCGGGACTGGAGAGATGTGGTGCGACGTCCTGCGGTGAATGTCTGGCGAGAGAGCGAGAGAAGAGAGAGAGAGCTTGAGAGGCGTCAGTGGGGACCGGCACCGCGGTTGCTCCTGGCGCATTCTCTATGTGAGAGATTGAGATGGTCGTGGCGGTGACGAGAGGAGCTCAGAGCAGGGCCTCGTCGCTCGTGCGTGGGGCGAGGGGCGCGGCGGCGCGGGGGACGACGGTCGACGCCGCGTCGCGCGTGCGAAGCGCTAGTGGTAGTGCGAGGAGACAGGAGTAAGGTGTGCGGTTCTCGACACTCGCGCGCGCTCGTGCGCTTGCGTCAGTACTAGAGAACGCAACCGGCACAATCACACACACAGACGAGACCGACAAAAAAGCGTGCAGGGAAACACGCGCAGAATTCAGGTTTCAGCGCGGTTCGACGACGTACGGGGCTTAGAGGCTATCTAGATGCGAGACGTGGAGCGCCTCGTCCTTGTGCGACAGAGAACCAGCCCGGGCACTCGCTTCATCATCAACACATCAGCCAAGCGGCGGCCCATCGGTGGACGAGCTCGAAGCCGGGATCATGCGGGCGCCGGAGCACCGCAAGTCAGGCGGTCGCGGGCACGGCCCTGGCCGCCTCGTGCACGAGAGTGGGCTCGGCGGCCGCCTGGTCGAGGAGGACGACGCGCCCCTCCTCCCAGCCGGGCTGCTCGCGGAGCATGTCGACCACCGCCGCGCTCCCCCAGAACGCGTGGCCGACGACCTCGCCCTGCAGCCCGTGAGCGAGCGTGGGCGCGACGCGGCCGGCGCCGCCCTCCGGGCCGGTGACCTGCGGCGACAGGGCGATAGTGAAGTGCGGTCGAGGGGCAGCCGCGCCGGCCTTGGGGCGGGGGCGCCTCCAGCGCGTGCGCGCGGTCGAGCAGCAAGTTGTGCACGGCGGCGCAGCGGCGGATCACGCGGCGGCCGAGCAGCAGCGGGAAACGCCAGCGGGGCGCGCCGTCCGCCGCGCCGTCGAGCACTGGGTGCCACTCGGTGAGCTCGAGGCCGCAAGGCATGCGCGTGAGCATCACGCGGCCGCCGGCGCACGGCGTGACCACGACGCAGCGGACGCGCGCCACGGAGCCGTCCGCCGCGAGAAGCGCGTCGCCCGGCCCGACCGCGTCGATCGGCACGCGGCAGGGGGCGCCGTCGGCGCCGAGGGCGGTGACGAGGGTCTCCGGCGCGAAGCAGCCGCCGCCGCGCATGAACTCGGCCGGGAGAACTGGGGCCGGCGCGCACGGCGCGCTGCCGCCGACGGCGACGGGCACGCCGAGCGCGGCGGGCGCGCCCGGCTGCACGAGCAGCGACGGCTCCGGCGCCTTCATGGTCGCGAAGGCGGTCTCCGCCTCGTTGGACTGCTCCTCGAAGACGCCCTCTTGCCCGTCGGCGTCCTTGCCAAAGTGCTGTAGCGCCTGGTCGCGGAAGTTGGAGCGGCGCTCGGCGAGGAGCATGAGCCGGAAGGTACGGAAGTAGTGCGCGCCCCAGATGGAGTAGACGCTCGAGTCGCCCGGCTCGGGCGGCTTCAAGGCGAGGACCGCCTCCTGCTGGAGCGTCGCGACGAGCGCCTCGACGTCGGGCTCGGCCTTTGCGATCGAGCGCTCGCAGGCCTCGAGGAGGTTGGTCAGCGGCGTCGCTTGCGGCGAGGGGATCCCGGCCGGGGAGCGCACGACAATCTCGCCGAGCGCGTCCACCGTCTTCAGCCGCAGCAGCTGCGCGGCGACGCGCCGCGCCTGCTCCTCGTTGGCGGCGACGGCGTCCGCCGACGAGGCCGACGCCACCGTCGTGCCCGAGACGTGCAGCGAGACGGTGATGGCGGGGGAGCCGCGGACGAGCGGGAGCAGCACGTGGCGGGGCTGGTCGTAGCCGATCCAGCCGAGCGCAACCTGGGCCGCCTCGCCCTCGGCCGGGTCGGCCGCGCCGTAGCCGGGGAGCGGGCCGGCGAGCGCGCTCCGCGGCGAGACGACGAGCGTCGCGTGCGACGCGACGACGCCGTCCTTGGTCGGGAGGCGCGCGGTGCAGCGCAGCGCGGCGAGGAGGTTCACCATGAAGGGCCCGACCGAGCCGGGGTCGGGCATGTGCAGGAACTGGTCCGACATGCCCGCCAGCAGCTCCGAGTCGAGCTTGCAGCCGAGGCCGATGGAGGTGAGCGTGATCCGGCCGGCGACGCCGGCGCGCTTCTCCGCCGCCTTGGAGAGCGTGCGGACGAGCGGCTTGTACCCGTTCTTGCCGCGCGCGGGGTTCCACTGCGCCGACGGCATCCCGTCGGTCGTGATGATGATGTTGAGCGCGTACTGGCTGAGCGTCCCCGCCGCGATGGGGACGCGCGAGAAGGCGTCGTAGGCGTTCGTGAGCCCCGCCATCAGGTTGGTGGACCGCTCGGGCTTCATCGACGCGATCGCCTCCATGGCCTTCTCCTTGCCCGCGCTGTCGCACCGCGTCCAGTCGAGCAGCGTGGTGGCGCCGTCCGAGTAGGTGATGATGCACACCTGAGGGCGGCGGGCGCGTCGGCGCAACAGGAGGCGCGGCGCGGCCGGGCGGTGGAGTCCGGGAGACGACGGGGGCGGGCGGGCGCGCACGAGGTCGTCGTCCTCGAGCGACGTGACAAACGTGTTGGTCGAGTGCTTGGCGATGTCGAGCTGCGACCAGCCGTGGTTGACCTTGTCGCCGTCCTCCTGCTGCACCTCCGCCGCGGCGTTCATGGAGCCGCTCACGTCGATCGAGAAGAGGTACGCGCCCTTGGTCGCCTCAAAGGCAAATGTCTTGGTCTGGGGCGGCACGATGCGGACCATCGTCAGGTCGTCGCCGCCGCGGATCAGCTCCATTGACGTCATCCCACCTTCCTGCGCGCGGCGCGGCGAGGAGGGCGCCGCTGAGGAGAGCGCGCCGAGCGCGCGCCTCGGGGTCTGGGTGGAGAGGGAAACACACAGTCGCTGTGTCGCAGGGAGACGCTCTCTGAGCGCGCGCGGCGGAGACGCCGTATGCGCAGGCGCGGCCGAAGCAGCGAGGTCGCCGCTCCGCGCGCGGCACGGGGCAAGTGCGTGAAGAGCGCGCGAGTGGTGTGTGCGCGGCGGTGCGCTGGAAGAAGGCGGCGGCCTCTCTTCGGCGGCGCTGTGGTCAGCACAAATAACGCGATCGCTCAATATTAGCTCCGAGAGGTTTGGTCGGTGTGGAGCGGAGCCCGTATTGTACGAGTAGGCCTGTCGATCGCGACGGCCTTGGTTCCCACCTCCCGGCCACCTGCAGCCCGCTCGCAGGTAGCCATCCGATAAGCCATTCACAGCGACAGCTGTGACGGCGCCTCACGTGCTCGGCTTTCACAAAGTCGATCGCCGATCTCCTTGCTCGCGAGCGATGCACGCTGCCCCGCTGCGTTTGCTCGCTCGCTCACACTGCACGATTCGCAGGTACTCCTGCGCCGCGCGCGCCGCGCCTCGCGCCGCGCGCCTCCTCCGCCCGGCGGCAGCTCGGCTGCTGCGCGCGGAGGCTCTTCCTGGCACCGCCGCGGTGCTGTGCGTTTGTTGGTGGCACAGTCACTGTGCACCTTGCTGCTGGAGGACCAGGTCTGGCGCTGACGAAGGCCGCGGCGCCACGCAGCCGCCCGGCCGCCGCGCGCGCGATGCGGCGAGGGCGTCAGCGCTGCCCGCACCGACGAGCAGCGCACGGACCACACGCGCTCGCCTACTGTGTGCTGCAGCTCAAGCCGCTCCTCCCGGCGGGCCGCGTGGCGCAGTCAGAGGAGGCCACACAGCCATCTCCTCTCGCAGCGCCGCCGCATGATCCCGCTGCCCGCCGCCGCCGCCGCCGCAGTCGCCGAGCAGCGCACGAGGAGTCTCTCTCCCTCTCTGCGAGTACAGCCTTAGGCGAGACGCGCTGCAGCCGCCGTGCGGCGGACGGGACACCCGCTCTTCCCGTCCACCAGCTCTAGGCGAAACACGCGCTCCCCGAGGAAGGCAGAGCGCGCTCGATGGCAGGGCAGCGCCGCCCTCGCCGCGCGGCCGGGAGGGAGATGGGAGGCCACCATGCTTGCCCTCGCCAGGGGAGCGGTCGCACTACCCGCTCCGCCCGCCGCCGCAGCCGCCGCAGCTTCGCCACACGGGAGAGAGTCTCCTCCTCCTCCTCCTAGCCTAGGCGAAGACGCCCTCCGGAGAGACGCCGCCGCGCATCTCACCTGGAGAGGGTTCGAGGGAGAGCACGAGGGGCGCCCCCCCCCCCCCTTTCCCCCGGAAAGGGTTCGAGGGAAACCCAAAGGGGGGCCCCCCCCCCCCCCCCCCGCCCGCCGCCGCCGCCTCAACCGCCGCCGCCGCCGCCGCCCGCCGCAACCGCAGAGCGATGCGCTTGCGCCAGGGATGGCCTCGTGTAGGTTTCAGGACATTGCGCAGCGTGCGAACTGCCGACGTTCACACGTTAGTAGTTGCTTCAGGTCATTGCGGTACTCCAGCAGGTCAAGCGTGAGGCGACCCGCCAATACGCTTGGCCAGCTCGGAGCGACGACGACCGCTCGCACGCTGCGACACCTCCCGGGGATAAGGCATAGGAGCGCTTCTACGAAGCAATCTGTCGCCTCCAGGCCACTCTGCGGTAGCACACACACGTGCGTGAACACGATGCGCACCCGAATGCACCACTCCTATCCTTCCGGGCGGAAAGTGGTGCGGTGTGCGTGAACACGATGCGCACGTTAGCACAGCAACCGTAGCTAACAGACAGCGACAATTGCGTAGCGACTAGACAGCAGCTTCAATAGCAACAGCAGTAGCGAGAGCAACAGCAGCAGCAGCAGCAGCAGACGAGAGCTACCCTTCGCTTGCATTCGAGTACACTAGTGACTCGCACTAGTTCGCTCCCTAGGACGAGCGACTCGCGCACGCCAGGGAGAACAATATTAGCTCCGAGAGGTTTGGTCGGTGTGGAGCGGAGCCCGTATTGTACGAGTAGGCCTGTCGATCGCGACGGCCTTGGTTCCCACCTCCCGGCCACCTGCAGCCCGCTCGCAGGTAGCCATCCGATAAGCCATTCACAGCGACAGCTGTGACGGCGCCTCACGTGCTCGGCTTTCACAAAGTCGATCGCCGATCTCCTTGCTCGCGAGCGATGCACGCTGCCCCGCTGCGTTTGCTCGCTCGCTCACACTGCACGATTCGCCCCTCCCGCCACACCCTGCGAACCGTAGGTGGTTGGGCAGGCCCCTTCGGGGCCTAGCATGCATAGCCGGCGCGCTGCCTGCAGCCGGCCCACGCCGCGAAGAGCCCGATCGCCCGCGCCCCAGCCCCGCCAGCCCGCGCGACCTCGTTGCCTCAGCGATCTGCCGAATTGCGAGCACGATGCGATCTCACCATGTGACTGATACATGGTTAGAGGCGCTAGCCTCCGCTGCGGATGGCGTGTGCGACACGACTGCGCCCGTGGCGGGTGGCAGTACGTGTGACACCATGGGACTGATACATGTTACATGTACATGTTGTGTGTAACACCATGTGAGTGATACATGGGCCAGCGGCGTCTGCCACCGCTGCCGAGCGGCAAGTCCAATACACGGCTGTGTGCCCGTTGCGGGTGTAAAAGCGTGTGACACCGTGTGTATGATGCACGGTCTAACTGCGTTAGCCACCGCTGCCGAGCGGCAAGTGCGACACACCCGGCCCGTTGCGGGCGGCGGCTGAGAGCCATTGCGCGCACAGCTCGACTTGTGCCGCTGCATGGCTATAGCGAGATGCCAATCTCTCGCTCAAGAGATGAGACAATCTCCCTGCCGAGCTCGTTCACACCGCGTGTTCACAGCTCGACTTGTGCCGCTGCATGGCACTATAGCGAGATGCTAATCTCTCGCTCAAGAGATGAGACAATCTCCCCGCCGAGCTCGTGCACACCGCGTGTTCACAGCTCGACTTGTGCCGCTGCATGGCACTATAGCGAGATGCTAATCTCTCGCTCAAGAGATGAGACAATCTCCCCGCCGAGCTCGTTCACACCGCGTGTTCACAGCTCGACTTGTGCCGCTGCATGGCACTATAGCGAGATGCTAATCTCTCGCTCAAGAGATGAGACAATCTCCCCGCCGAGCTCGTTCACACCGCGTGTTCACAGCTCGACTTGTGCCGCTGCATGGCACTATAGCGAGATGCTAATCTCTCGCTCAGTCAAGAGGTGAGACAATCTCCCTGCCGAGCTCGTTCACACCGCGTGTTCACAGCTCGACTTGTGCCGTTGCATGGCACTATAGCGAGATGCTAATCTCTCGCTCAGTCAAGAGATGAGACAATCTCCCCGCCGAGCTCGTTCACACCGCGTGTTCACAGCTCGACTTGTGCCGCTGCATGGCACTATAGCGAGATGCTAATCTCTCGCTCAAGAGATGAGACAATCTCCCCGCCGAGCTCGTTCACACCGCGTGTTCACAGCTCGACTTGTGCCGTTGCATGGCACTATAGCGAGATGCTAATCTCTCGCTCAGTCAAGAGATGAGACAATCTCCCTGCCGAGCTCGTTCACACCGCGTGTTCACAGCTCGACTTGTGCCGCTGCATGGCACTATAGCGAGATGCTAATCTCTCGCTCAAGAGATGAGACAATCTCCCTGCCGAGCTCTTTCACACCGCGTGTTCACAGCTCGACTTGTGCCGCTGCATGGCACTATAGCGAGATGCTAATCTCTCGCTCAAGAGATGAGACAATCTCCCCGCCGAGCTCGTTCACACCGCGTGTTCACAGCTCGACTTGTGCCGCTGCATGGCACTACACTATAGCGAGATGCTAATCTCTCGCTCAAGAGATGAGACAATCTCCCTGCCGAGCTCGTTCACACCGCGTGTTCACAGCTCGACTTGTGCCGCTGCATGGCGCTATAGCGAGATGCTTATCTCTCGCTCAGTCAAGAGATGAGACAATCTCCCTGCCGAGCTCGTTCACACCGCGTGTTCACAGCTCGACTTGTGCCGCTGCATGGCACTATAGCGAGATGCTAATCTCTCGCTCAGTCAAGAGATGAGACAATCTCCCTGCCGAGCTCGTTCACACCGCGTGTTCACAGCTCGACTTGTGCCGCTGCATGGCACTATAGCGAGATGCTAATCTCTCGCTCAAGAGATGAGACAATCTCCCTGCCGAGCTCGTTCACACCGCGTGTTCACAGCTCGACTTGTGCCGCTGCATGGCACTATAGCGAGATGCTAATCTCTCGCTCAGTCAAGAGATGAGACAATCTCCCTGCCGAGCTCGTTCACACCGCGTGTTCACAGCTCGACTTGTGCCGCTGCATGGCACTATAGCGAGATGCTAATCTCTCGCTCAGTCAAGAGATGAGACAATCTCCCCGCCGAGCTCGTTCACACCGCGTGTTCACAGCTCGACTTGTGCCGCTGCATGGCACTATAGCGAGATGCTAATCTCTCGCTCAAGAGATGAGACAATCTCCCCGCCGAGCTCGTTCACACCGCGTGCTCACAGCTCGACTTGTGCCGCTGCATGGCACTATAGCGAGATGCCAATCTCTCGCTCAATAAATTAAGCAATCACCCTGCCGAGCTCGTTCACACCGCGTGTTCACAGCTCGACTTGTGCCGCTGCATGGCACTATAGCGAGATGCTTATCTCTCGCTCAAGAGATGAGACAATCTCCCCGCCGAGCTCGTTCACACCGCGGGTTCACAGCTCTCGGCTTGTGCCGCCGCATGGCACTATAGCGAGATCGCAATCTCTCGGGAAGAGATGAGACGACCTCCCTGCCGAGCTAGTTCACACCGCGTGTTCACAGCTCGACTTGTGCCGCTGCATGGCACTGTAGCGAGATGACAATCTCTCGCTCAAGAGATGAGACAATCTCTCTGCTGAGCTCGTTCACACCGCGTGTTCACAGCTCGACTTGTGCCGCAGCATGGCACCATAGCGAGATCACAATCTCTCGCTCAAGAGATGAGGCATAATCTCTATGCCGAGCTCGCCACATGCGATCGATACGTGGCGAGGCCCATTGCGAGCGCTAGCGCGAGATCACAATCTTGTTGACTATCGCGAGATCACAATCTCGCTCAAGAGATGGGACAATCTCTCTGCCGAGCTCGCCATGTGATCGATACATGGCAAGGCCCATGCGAGCGCTAGCGCGAGATCACAATCTCGTTCACTATCGCGAGATCACAATCTCGCTCAAGAGATGAGACAATCTCGCTGCCGAGCTCATTCACACCGCGTGTTCACAGCTCGACTTGTGCCGCTGCATGGCACGATGGCGAGATCGCAATGTCGCTCAAGAGATGAGACAATCGCCCTGCCGAGCTCGCTCAACCGCGTGCGTTCACAGCTGCCTCAGCGAGATGCGCTCACTCAGCGAGCCTGCACGCCGCCCGTAGCTCACACGAAACGCTAGTAGGCGGGTGGCGTCGTGGAGCACGTGGAGGGCTTGGCTGCCCCTCCCGTGAGTCACGGCGTCGGGTGGTCTCGCAGGGACCACCACCCCGCCACCCCGGGGCGGCGTGCGAACGGTACTCCAGCAGGTCAAGCGTGAGGCGACCCGCCAATACGCTTGGCCAGCTCGGAGCGACGACGACCGCTCGCACGCTGCGACACCTCCCGGGGATAAGGCATAGGAGCGCTTCTACGAAGCAATCTGTCGCCTCCAGGCCACTCTGCGGTAGCACACACACGTGCGTGAACACGATGCGCACCCGAATGCACCACTCCTATCCTTCCGGGCGGAAAGTGGTGCGGTGTGCGTGAACACGATGCGCACGTTAGCACAGCAACCGTAGCTAACAGACAGCGACAATTGCGTAGCGACTAGACAGCAGCTTCAATAGCAACAGCAGTAGCGAGAGCAACAGCAGCAGCAGCAGAGGGAGAGCCGGCCCGACCTCCCGTGGAGGGGTGGCGACGAGACACAATGCCGCCACTCCCGCCCGGGGAGGCCCCACCCGGGCTGTCGGCTCCCTCGGGGCCAATGGGGCTAGCCGACGGAGGTGGGGCGGAGGGACCGCCCCCGAGGAAGAGACACCAGAAACGACTGCAAAGGCAGTGGGGCGACGCCCGAAAGGCGAGCAAGAGACCGAACCAGACTGAGGATTCACCCTGAAGGGTGGGGGACGAGGCCGGGCAGTGTACACGTTAGACAGTCGTGTGTGTACGTGACGGGTGGTGTCGTAGTGTCCGTGTCCACTAGCTCCGAGTAGAGGGGGCGTTCTGCAGGTAAGGGGAAACCCGGTACACGGAGCCCCCTCGGAGAACTGTGTTTACTTTAAGGCCCTTGCCCTGCGAACGCGCACCCCCCCCTAGGGGTCAGGGCTCTCTAGCCCGTAGCCCGATCCCGATCATCCGGCCCGCTGGGTGCGCTTCTGAGCTCCCCGGCCCTGGATGTGAGGCTGCCGACTCCCGGGACTGCACTCCAAGTGCTCCAAGTGTTCTCCACTCGCCAGGCTTTCATTGTGTTGTTTTGGGCGTGCACGGGCGGGGGCAGGCTTCAGAGAGAAGGCGCCGCAGTTTTCTTTTTTACTTTATGACCGCCACCGCCCGTCTTGCGTCCACCATACCGCATTCGATTGTGTAAGCAGGAGTCAGTCTGCGGACACAGAGGCGGCCGATGCCGTTGGTCTCCCGATGGCTGTGGCGCGCCGATGCCTTTGGCGTCAGCCGGTGGCGGAGGCGTGTCTCTGACTGACTAGCTGACTGACTGCGCGCATGCGTGCGCCATCCCCCGCCCCTCCCCCGACCCTGGCCGATGCAGTGCGTGGCCGGCTCGCCGCTCGAACAGCACAGCGCGAGCCGTCGACGACTCCAGCCCCGGCCACCCGTCCCGGGCCTCGACATCGGCTCACTCATCCTCCTCCGGGTGTGTCTCATTGCGGCAGGCGACGCAGAAAGCTCGGGAGGAAGGCGCCCGGCTCCTGCATGCGGAAGCGGAAGCCGCCCGCAGGGTCCGACACGAGCACCTCCTCGAAGCGTCCGGCGTGGATCGCTCGGCCGCGGGCCGTGCGCTCCACGTCTGCGCGCGACGGGAAGAAGCAGGCAAAGCCGCGCAGCGCGGCGGCGAGCTTCGCCGCCTTGTCGTCGGTGATTGCTGCGCGGAGATGCGCCTCGTCCTGCGATGGCGAGAAGAGGGTGCAGTGGACAAACTGCATATGCCCCGCGCGGTGCATGTGCTGTGGAGGGAGGAAGCGCGCACGGTGAGAGATCTAGGATGCCCATCCTGCTGGGACGTGTCGTCAATCTCGAGAAACGTCATCAGGCTGCGCATGATGCTGTGCAGCTGCGGCAGCAAGATCGTGCTGAGGATGAGGTTCTGGCTGACGTCTTGCGACTCGCGCACCCACTCCGAGTACTCGCGGACGATGTCGCACAGGCCAACCACCATGTCTCTCATCTCCCAAGCCGCCTCCGGGGCGGCGTACTCGCCTTGCGCACCGAGGTACGGCCGGAAAGCGAGGTCCGACAGCATGCCGTGGGGCCGCGCGTGCTCCTCGTACTCGATGTCGGGCGCGTCGGAAAAGTTTGCGAAGAAGGCGAACAGGTCGGCCACGCCTCCTGCGACTTCGGACGGCCAGACCTTCGACGGGTCGGCCATCTCGACATCCTCTCCAGCGAGGGCATCCATCGCGGCGGTCGTGCCTTCGTCCCTCTCTCGCTGCTCCGAGAGCAGCACGCGGAGGGTAGACCGAGTCGAGAGCTCAGGGTGGCGAAGGCACGCGATGCCGGCCTCTTGGATGTGGGACTCAACCAGCCGGGCCCACAGCCAGCGAAGCGACGAGGGGTCGGCGAGCAGGCGGCGCACCCACCCGGCCCAGGCCGAGCACACCCGCGCCCAGGCGCACAGGTCCGCGGCGGAGATGTTGTCGGCCGAGCCCTCCAACGCGTGAGGCAGGAAGACGCTCGTGGGCAGAGATCGCTCCCCCGTCACGAAAACGAGCGGGTCCGGCAGTCTCGCGTCCGGCGCGTCGGAATTTGAGCTCAATAGCGCGAGCACCTTGGCCGAGCACGACAGCCTTCTTTCCACGTGCTCACGCATCGTGTCCATCGTATGTCCGCCGCCGTTCTGCATGAAGGTAATGTCGCTCTCCAGGTTGCGCGGGTGGAGGGGCCGCATAGTACTGAGTAGAGGGTGAACCACGATTGAGCGCCCCGTTCTACACACTTGGGGTTGGGTACCGTGAAGGTAGGGGACGATGCCAATTAATCTAATATGCAAGGCGAATGCAACTGACTGTGTCGAAAGAAAGAAAGAAAGAAAACGGACAACCCAAGGGGGGGATGGGACGAGCGCCAGGATTCTCCGCGTGTCCTTTTTCTTGAAACACCTGACGCGCGGCCGCGAGGGACACGGGTGCGCGTTCGCAGGGCAAGGGCCTTAAAGTAAACACAGCGCTGTGTAAATTCTTTTCCGTGTTCTGGGTAATGGCACCGCCACGGTTCAGAAGCGTAGACCTCGAGCTGAGAGATGGTGCCCAGCCGAGCTCTAGTGTTCACCACACTACTCTTCGCCAGCCCGCCTGCGTCCACGGCAGCCTTGCAACAGGTCCGTACACCAGCAGCACCTGCATCAGCAGCGAGGGTCAGCACGTGCGTCTTAGCCAGCGCGTGTGCTAGACGCCAACCTCTCCTGCCGTCCGCGCGGCTCCGCGGCGGAGCCGCGAGCATCCGCAGCGTGGCCGAGAGTCCTGCAGCACCGGCGAAATCATCGCCTGCGCTGCCACTCCAGTTGACCGCTTTCGTCTTCATCGTGGGCATCTCGCTCGTTACTCTTGAGCCAGCGCTCTTCATGATGAATACGCTTGGTAGCGAACGAGGCATGCGGCTGCTGACCCTGCTGTCCGCGACCAGCGCTGCCGCCGAGATTGCGCTGTCGCCATTCTTCGGAGGCCTGACGGACAGCCTCGGTCGGAAGCCTGTCGTCGTCGGCACGATGCTCGTGGCGTGCCTCACCAACCTGGCCACCGCGGTCTACCCGACGGTCGCGCTGGTGGCGCTCTCCAAGTTTGTCGCCTCGCTCGTCATCGGCATCTTCTTCCTCGCCGCCGGTGCCCTCCTCGCCGACAACTTCCGCTCGGAGCCTGCCAAGCTAGCCGCGGCGTCGGGCATCCTCTTTGCGCTCGTCAACGGCAGCTTTGGCCTCGGCGTCGCGCTGTCGGGTCTCCTGCCGAGCGGCTTGCGGTACCGCTACGCAGCCTCCGCCGCCGTGGGCCTGTGCGGACTGCTCCTCGGCGCGAACGGCATCCGCGAGTCTCTCCCTCTGGCCGACCGCGTCCCGTTCCAGCTGCGCAGCTTCAACCCGTTCGCCTTCACACGTCTCCTCGGAATGAGCCGCCTGATGAGGCCACAACAGCGTAGATGCGAAGCACCGAACCCCTGTCCAGCGCTCGAGAAGACGCGTGTTCGTCGGCATGGACGCGCCTGCGATGGTCCTTCACAGCGTTGGCGTGAGAGACTCGTATTCCCACCCTCAGCCCTTTATGTTCCTGCACCAGGCTGCTGTCGGCGCTGATGGCACTGAGCCTCGCGCCGCTCTTCATGGGGGACACGCTGCAGGTCTTCTGCCTGAGCCACTGGAAGCTGACCAACACGCAGGTGTCGCGGCTGTTCACGGGCGTCGCGATCCAGGGCGTCATCGCAAACACGCTCAGCGCCACGCTCATCAAGCGGCTCGGCCTGCAGCTCTTCACACTCCTCTGCACGGGCTCGACCCTCCTCTTCTGGGCGGGCTTCTCGACGGGCGTGCCGCGCGTCGCGATGGTCGGCGCCGCCGCCGGCCTGCTCGGGCCTGCGCGCACGCTTGGCGCCTCGACGATGATCACCTCCGAGGGGTCGCGGCTTGGGATCCCGCAGGGCCAGCTCTCGGGCGACCGCGCCAACCTGGTGGCGTGGCTCAAGGTGCTCGGCCCGCTCGTGTACGGGCAGCTCTACGTCACGGGCACCGCCTCCGGCGTCCCCACCCTCCCCTTCCTCCTCAACTGCGCTTTCGCCCTCGCGGCGCTACTGCTGGTCCCGATGGCTCTCGCACCGGCGCCGTCGCGATGAGCACTGGACTTGCTCTCGCTAAATCATTTCTTATTTTGGTGTGAGGTCTGTGGTCTGATTCCTTTCTTGAGGTCTGGGGAGCTTATTACGTGTTCGTGTGTACGCGCCCGGCGTCACCGGCCCGCACCGCCTCTTAGAGCCGTACACATACGGGGTGTGGACCCTGAGTTGACCAGGGGTTGTGAGCTGGGCCCTCCTGCTCGGCTTTAGCCAGTAGACAAGTCTTGTCATCAACAGAGTAGAAGGATCTGACGTCGGGGCCGATGTGACCAAGCGCTGGTAGCGTGGTTTAACCTCTCACACCCATGGTCTCACAGTGTGCCGGCAGTCGCCGAGCAGTGTCGCTCACACACAAGCCCGCGCAGCACAAGTGACTGAGGGCCAGTGAGGGCGAGCCCATCGCTGTGACAGCTGTGGCAGCCGCACAGTAGGCTGTGTCAACTGTGCAGAGTGTGTGAGCAGCAGAGGAGCTGCTCTCCAGGCTTCTGTCGCAAAGAGCTGCATGCCACCGAAAGCGCTGTCGAGGTTCGCCGAGCGCGGCGAAATCGGGGGACGCCGCCACCGACGAGCGCGTTGGACTTTTCACTCCGGACAAAGACGGGTACACGCACACAAGCCGCGGTCGTGTACCCGTCTTAGTGGCGAGGCGCGGGGCCGTCTGTGGCGAGGTGGGTCGCGTCCCCCGATTTCCTCAACTCACGGTCCGCTCCCTCTACGACGAGAGCGATGGGGATGACACTCAAAACGACCCACTGCGAGCTCGAAGGCGAAGGCCAGCGCAGGAAACGCGGTGATAGGAACGACGATGCGGCGAGCGCCGGAGGGAAGCGACGACAGCGAGGGGACGAGGACGGCGAGCAGAGAGGAGAACAGACGGCGAGCGGCGCACGCGAGGGCGACCACGCAGGAGAAAACAGACGGGACGAGGGGAAGGAAACGCGGCCCGCCAGGAAGCGAAGGCAGACGGCAAGATACGTCGCCGGACCAGCGACAGGAAGCGCAGGAAAACAAAAAGAACAAGACCAGGAGCATGGAGACGAGGGAAGGCGCGAGGCGCTCCGCCGACAAGCAGCAGAGGCGGCGGCGAAAGTAACGACGGCCATGCTAACGACGGGCGGCACGGTGGAAGGGGCGAAGGTAGGCCCCTCTAGCATAGCGGAAGGGGAACTCGGCCTACTGGCGACGAGGAGGCTAGAGAAATTTGAGGTGTGTAGCATCTACACTGGGGAGATCTTCCGGACTGGAACGGCGCAGCCACCAGAGACAGTACCAGACGAACTATCACGACACACGGCAGCAGGGGGGACGCAGCTGGATGGAAGTGACGACGAGAGCGGGGACGACTTTGACAGCGTCGCGGCGCGGTGTAACTTCGACTGGCCTGCAGCATCGAATGAGCCGAAACGAGGCACGAGGGCCACGCACTTCGTACGCTACGAGGAGATACAATTAGGCAAGGCAGCTGCGCAGGTGATGGTCCTGTATGCAGAGAGGGGAGTCAAGGAAGGCCAAGAAATCACATGGTCATATGGGGACTCATACAGGAGCCACCGCAAGGAGATGGGATACAAGGCGGGGACCAGGGCGGATCCGAACGCAATAACACCCCAGCAAGCGCGGACGGCATTCGCGAGATACTGCAAAAAGATAGACGTGACGAAGGAGGAGCTAGCGTGGAACTTTGGATGCATATCGGCAAGCCAAAATAACGAGCAGGAGGCTGTCCTGGTGCGTGAGCTAATCCTGAGCAACAATAAGCGACTGTACCACGGAGCACAGAGCGCAGCAGACAGGACGGCGGCGACGGCGGACATGGCAGAGACGAGTGTGAAACAAAGGGCGGCGGGCATGGAGGGCGGTAGCGACGGGGATGGAGACGGTGACGGTGGCGAGGGAGAGGAAGGGGGTCCATTAACACCAGACAGCGAGAGGGGCAGGGAGGAAAGGGGGAGAGAGGAAGCCAACGCGACGTGCGCAGAGGATGAGGATATAAACTGGGACGACGCAGCGGAGGGGATAGGCGAGGGAATCGAGGGACCGGAGGGCTTTCGCGACAGCGACGATGACGACGAAGAAAGGGGAGGGGACGGAGGGGCGACACGCAGGAGGAGCGAAATCGCTAACGGCCCGAGCAGAGAGGGCGACGGCGGGGCACGAGGGAACAACGGAGACGCTACCGATGACGCGAACCGAGGCACGGACGCCGGCGGGGACGGGGAGGGCGACAGCGACGTCGAGGTTGACGCAACCGTATCGAGAGCGCCACCCAAAAAGGGGCGGACAGCCATGGAGGTCACCGAATGGAGGGCGAACGGCACGATGCGAAAAGGCAGGGCGAGGCGGATGGAGAAAGAAGTGCCGAGAAGGCCATGGTGGAGGGGAGGGACGGGAGGACGAAAGAAGGGCGAGGAGGACGAGCGGCCCGCACAGACCGCGAGCAGACAGCGCCTGCTGGCCATTTCGAGACATTCGCCAAGAACGCTAGCTACATGGGAGGGCTTCGTGAAGGATGGATTGAAAAACATTCGAACAAAGAAGAGGCGACGGGAGGAACCGGCGGAGGATGAGTGACGTGAGACACACACACACACACACACACACACACACACACACACACACACACACACACACACACACACACACACACACACACACACACACACACACACACACACACACACACACACACACACCGCTCACCCACGCGCACTGGGCCTTGCACTTTGAATGCCGTGGGGCTCCTGTCGTCAGACGTGGAGACGCGAGGGTTGCCCCCCCTTGCCCCACCACCTCGTGTGTGTGGAGAAGTTTACCTTACCTTACCTTACCTTACACATACCGATTACGTGGCTGGGTTCACAGCGTCAGCGATTGTAGGAAAATGACGGGAACACTTGACGGTCGCGGCCTTCCGACTCGCGCCTCCGCCTCACTGGCACTATTGTAGCCCTGGTCGGTGCGCGTGCTCAGTTGAAGTTCCGGAGTAAAAATTCGAACGCGTTCTCTCACGGTGACCAAGAAATGTCCACCTCAGAGGCACCTCCGGAGGCAGGCCGCTGCACGCCGGCGACACAGCTCCAGCTGTCGAACTGACCCGCAGCTCCTCTCAGAGCGGGAACTGTGACAAAAGTTGACTGAGGCGGTTGTCAGGAACCATCATACGGATCACATGGTGACTCTCTCATGACGGGAGACCGCCCGACCACTCCTGGGTGGCACTGCCACCGGTGTCGCTCAACGTCCTGTGTCGACAGCGTGCCGACAGCGACACAGACCATGTGGGACGCGTCGAGTATCGACCTCTACTGCTTACCCAGCCTTCGAGTGTATCCTGGCTGTGGTCCCACACCCACTGGTGTCCATCTCAGAGACCGCAGGAGGTCATGAGGGTCGATGGGAGTGCCAACCCCACAATGCCTAAAAACCCAGCCCAGTACCCACATGCTGGGGGGGGGTCCCGCCCCCCCCAGCACCTTCACCACATGCTAGGGGGGGGGTCGTGGCCGAGGACCCCCCCAGAGACTCGTGGTCAGACCCTCCGGGCCCTTGATTTTACGCCTCATTTCGCAGCATTTTCGAGGGGAAAATCATCTTTTGGAGCTACATGAGCCTTGAGACTGGTCAGATTCTCCAAGATATTGGTCTTTCAGCCACGATTTCACAATTTTGGGGGCAAAATCGGCTCTCTGGCGGCTATTCCTAGCCCACGAACTGCTGGGGGGTGCCCACCACATGCTAGGGGGGGGGGGGTCCGACCCCCCCATCATCTTAAAATAGAGACCCGACGGTAGGCTAGGAGGCAGACGGCGAGGGCAGCGACTCGCGGAGGCATTCGTGATGGTTTTTGGCGACTACTAGCGGCGGAGTCGGCGGCAGCAGCGGCGGAGGCGATACCAGGGTGGTGGAGAATCTCAAAGGAGAGTGGGATCGACGGTCGGCAGACAAGGCGCCACGATGTGATTATAGAGACTAGCAGACCTTGCGCGCACGCGCGCCAAATTTGTTTTTCTGTCTGCAACAACAGCCCGAGGGGTGAAATGTCTTTGTTGACTCTGTAACGAAGGGCCCGCCGCTCCGCCTACGCCGGCGATGACCCTCTCGGCAGAGCGACATCGCGACACGCGAGCACCGGGCAGAGAAGCGGGGACGCAGAAGCGGTTGGATGGAGAGGCAGCCGGCGCACGAGAGGCAGCCGATGGAGCCGACGAGGTGAGTAGACACGAGTTTACCATTCTGCGGGGGGGGGGGGGGGGGCAAGCCCTCCCCACCACTGGTACTTTGTACTGGATGCAACTCAGCAGTGGTCGCAAGCGTCGCAAAGGGCAGGGAGGCAGCCTCGCGCGCTGTCGAACGCCCCCCCGGCCCAGACAGAGGCATCACAATCATGCTCTGGCCAGCGTCTGGTGGGTCGGCATTGCGCAACACACGCCGCAATCAGCCTGAGAGCAGATGATGGGGTGGGCGCGGGTGGACGAGAGTGGAGCCGAGTTGGATGGGAGAGGGAGCACGCACGTGCAGCGGTGCCGAGAGTGGGTTGAGATGGCACCGCCTGCGGCCGCCCGGGCGACGGCTTGCGCAGGTATGTTGTTCATGTCCTTATCCGCCGCCGCTTGGCTGCAGCAGCCAATGACGCCGCCCGTCTTTGCGAAGCGGCGTCTGGACGCGCTTGGCGGTTGACGCCGGCCCGCCACTGCGCCTCGTGCGCGTCCACCTCCGTCGAGGTCGACGCGTCGAGATCGGAGCGCATCACCGAGACGCCAGAGCCCGCCTTCGCCGACATGATTCCCCGCCGGAGAGCTCGGTGAGTGTGCCGTCGCCCGAAACGGAAAACCGGCCGCGGGGAAATATAAGGTAAGATGTCATTTTTAGCATCTCTCCTCTGTTTGTGGACCGCGCCGTCGCTGCCCGCACCGAAGAGGAGGCCGCCCGAGCCCTGTTCAACCCCGACCGACGGCTCCTCCGAGGAGGAGCGGCACCGACTCTCGGGCGTCCCGCCCCCCGAGCACCGACTCTCGGGCGAGTCCAGTTCCGACTCTGAGTACGACCTCATCCCGCTGTCTCAGCGGCTCGCCTTCCGGCGCGGCGAGCAGCTAGCGAGCGCCGTCGCCACCAAGGGCGTCAGCGTGCACGAGCGCGGCGCCGGCTGGCAGCCGCATGGCGGCGGCGTCGAGGCACCCGCGGCCGAGGCAGCGGCGGGCGCGGAGCTGGCATGGCTACAGGCGGGCAGGAATCTTCTCGACTTCGGCGGCAAGGTGTGGGAGGCGGTGGGAGAGACAGGTGAGGCGGCAACGGAGGCAACGGAGGCAGCAGACATGCAGACGGAAGCCTCGGCTGGAGCCGGCGCCTCGTCTGCCGTGCAGGCTGACGCCGCCGCCGACGGCGCTTCTGCTGGCGCCTCCTCCTCCTCTGCCGACGCCGCCGCTGACGGCGCGGCTGTGAGCGCCGCTTTTGCCGACGCCGACGCGTCATCCGCACGTCCAGCCTGGCGACACGAGCCGGTCTGCTGCACGTGCGGCCGCGACGACGGCGACGAGTCGCTGCTGCTCTGCGACGGCCTCAAGTGCAGCGTGGCGCAGCACACCTTCTGCTGCAGCCCGCCGCTCGCCTCTGTGCCCTCTGGCAAATGGCTTTGCGACGCTTGCCAGCTGAAGCGCATGCCGTCGTTCCGCGAGCAGCTGGCGCAGGCACTCGAGGCGTCGAGAGCTGAGGACCCGGAGCTTGCCCTCGAGGACTACGGCCGGCGCGTCCCGCTGGACCAGCGGCCGCCCAAGCCGCCTCGAGACCCGCCGGCGTGGTCGCAAGATGCCGACGGCGTCCGCACCCTGCGGCTGGCGCAGCAGGCGCCCAGGCTCGACTTTGTCCGCGCGGTGCAGAGGGGCACCATCGTCGACGGCTATGGCAACCGCGTCGCGGGCACCGTGTACGACGAGGCGACGGATCAGCCGATTGAGAGCTCCGCACTGAACGCGCACCCCGACCCGCGCGCGGTGAGCTCGGATGGGTGCAAGGCTGCGCGCGTGCTCACCGAAGAGAACGTGGAGGAGGACCTCGAGGCGCCGTTCATCTCGCCTCCCGCCGCCGGCGAGGAGGCGGCGTGGAAGGTCTTTGCCGCTGGCGGTGCGCTCATGTGCAAGATCTGTTTTCTTCCTGCCCATGATGGCGCGGTCAAGGCTGCTGCCGACCAGGCGGTGCTGGGGGTGGCCGATGCGCTCGAGAAGGGCTCCTTCCAGCCCGACCAGAAGACGGGCGGGGGGTATGTCGTGGCTGGCAACGGGTGCGCCTTCCCGTAGCTGTAGCTCACCTCTTGGCTCTCACGCCTAAGACACCCGGCCCGCGGTGGCGCAGGTGCATGCAGAGCT
Source organism: Emiliania huxleyi CCMP1516 (assembly GCF_000372725.1). NCBI lineage: Eukaryota > Haptophyta > Isochrysidales > Noelaerhabdaceae > Emiliania > Emiliania huxleyi. Next base: position 19,676 of record NW_005199089.1, read on the forward strand.
CGGTCAACGTGACCCGCAGGCTCCGACGCACGCGTGCCGACGGCACGGAGGGCGCGTCGGTCGTCGTCCCGTACACGCGCCTCGACACCTTCAGGCCTGGCGTTCGGGACGCGGTTCGCACACCGTCCCATATCTCCCCATCTCTCCCCATCTCTCCCCGAACAGTCGGCACAGCGCCTCTTGCCCCCTTTGGCTCCTCCAGTCTCCCCCCCCAATGTTGGGTGGCCGAGCCATAGCTGCAGTTGTGAAACTCCCACCCCGCCCTCTGCACCCGTGAGCGACGCGACCCATCCGCATTCCCGTCCGCGACCGTCGCACGCCACAGGTGCAAGGCGCGGCGCCGCTGATGGGCCGCGTAGCCGAGCACATCGGCAAGGTCTTCCCCGAGACGACGCGCGAGATGGCGTCCGCGGCTCGCTTCCACCCCGTCGTGAAGGACCTCTTCATGCGTCCCTCGCCCGCGTCACAGCGGGAGCGGGACGTGTGAGCGACGTCTTCCTCACGCCTCGCGGGTCCCGAGTAGGTACCCGTCGCACGAGGAGCAGCGGCGCGGCCTCGAGGGCGGCGACGGCGACGATGCCTCGGACTCGTTGGCGGCGCACCAGCTCGCGCTCCGTCTCGGCGGCCGCCTCCGCCGAATGGCTGGCGGGCGCTTCAACCCGCGGCGGGGGCGAGCCGCCGGCCACTAAATGCGTGAACGGCTACCCCGAGAGCGCGCCACGCGCTTCCCATTAGGCTGCAGCTGTGCGCGCTTCACCTCGACTTCGACGACGCGCACCGGCTGCACGGTTGCCCGCTCATCTACGCCCTTCACCTAGAGGAGGGCGTCGAGCTGCCGCAGGGGCAGGAGGCGCGGCCGATGCCCCACTCCGACCTGATCGTATTCGAGCGCGGCGACGGCGGGCGCTGCGTGCGCGTGCAGACCGCCTGCCCGCATCATGTGTGCGTGGTGCGTGTCTTGCCAGGATGCTGAAGACGTGTAGAGCATCCTGCTCTTGGAAGGCCGCTGGCACACACGGCAAACAAGCACAACACACACACGGCCTCGCGTCACGCACTGCCACTCTGCCGGCCCTCCCTGTCGTCACACCTCTGACTCTCCGCAGGTCATCTTCTGCAGCGACGAGCACCTCCACGGCAACGTCTTCCCCGACTCGCTCGAGCCGTCGGTGACGCCCGGGCTCGCGCTGCTGCGCCTCGTACCCTATGCCCGCAAGGGTCGTCAGCGGTCGTACTCAGAATCGTGCCAAGCGTGTGCTTTTACACAGGCACTTGCTGTGAACAGGCATCGACGCCTTTTCACGGGCAGTCGAGCACGACGGCGCTCTCTGGGAGCGCGCCGTGCCGTTATTAGACAGCAGGCTGCGCGAGCGCTGGGCGGCGCGCGCAAAGCGTGACGGCGTGTGAGCGCGGGATGTGTGTGTGGTGACGGGGTTGCGAAACAGAACTAATACCAGCTCCCTGCTGTACACTGTATGCCGTACAATGCCCACTAGAGCCGTTGTAACCACAAACCACCCATGCCACTTTTAAACGTACGGCCAGTAGACAAGTGTTGTCACTAACAGAGTAGAAGGATCTGACCTCGGGGCCGATGTGACCAAGCGCTGGTAGCGCGGTTTTACCTCACACCCATGGTGTCTCACAGTGTGCCGGCAGTCGCCGAGCCAGTGTCGCTCACACAAGCCGCAGCACGACAAGTGACTGAGGGCCAGTGAGGGCGATCCCATCGCTGTCACAGCTGTGGCAGCCGCACAGTAGGCTGTGCCATCTGTGCAGAGCGTGTGAGCAGCAGAGGAGCTGCTCTCCCCAAGCTTCAGGCGCAAAGAGCTGCATGCCACCGAAGGCGCTGTCGAGGTTCGCCGAGCGCGGCGCAGGTTGGAGGACACCGTCACCGACGAGCGTCCGCGTTGGACTTTTCACTCCGGACAAAGACGGCGACACAGCGGACAGTGCAGGGTGTGTCCCCGTCACGATAGCGGCGAGGCGCGGGACCGTCTGTGGCGAAGTGGGTCGCGTCCCCCGATTTCCGTCAACTCATGGTCCGCACACCCTCTACGTGGTTGTACCAGCATCTCAGGAAGCCGCCGCGCGCCGGCCGCTGTGGCCACGTGATCTCTCGTAAGTATTCCTCTCGGACTTTGTCTTTTGCTCCAGTGGACGCCGCTGCCGACGGCGCCGCCGCCGACCCGCCCGCCGCCGACCCTCCCACCGAAGAGGTCGGCGAAGCTGCGGACCCGGCCACGCAGCCCGAGGCCGCCGCTCCGGTGGCAGAGACCGACGTCCCGATGGAGCAAGCGCTGAGCGATGCCGAGCATACATTCACAAGAGCACGAGCAGGAGGAGCAGCCGCTGGCGCTGCACGAGCGGCGGCTCGCGCTAGTCAAAAAAAAAAATTGCGTTTTACCCTGCGAAAGACACTACTCTCCCCCTCCCGTCACTCGTCCCCCTTGGCGTGGCGCGCCTCTCCCCCAGCTCTCGGTATCGCGTACTGCACGAGGCTACCGTGGGCCCCGCCTGCGCGCTGGGGGTTCCCTGCCCTGTCGGGAAGCCTAGCTCTGAACCTGGGGTCGCTACCTAATGCGGGGCTCCTGGACGGGCGATGAAGTTCGCCTTGAATCTCTCGTCTCGCTTTCCCCCCGACTCGCGTCCGTCGGGGGTACTCCCTGCTCTGGCTCTCTGATCTCCCCCCCGCCCCCCCCCCCCCCTCCTTCCCTCTCCGGGATGAGAAGCGCGCTGCTGTCCCTAGAGGGGGGTCGGGTGGTGAGGGAATTGATTAGGCCTCATGTTGTCCGCGGTGCCCACGGACGATCGCCGGAGTGGGCCGAAGGACAGAGGCTTGCCTGTGTGGGGGCGCGCGGGCGCCCACTCAGGCTCGGCCTCCGTTGTCTCAGCCTTCAGTTCACCTCTCCTTGCGCCCGGTTTTGCGTGGCGACCTTCATTTCGGGGTCGAAGGTGCTACACACACTTGCCCCCTGGTGGTCTGGCACTCGGCGTTATACCTACTGGGGTTAGGCTGTTTTTCTTTTATTTTCTGAATTTCGGGGGGGGGGGAGTGGGTCCCCGCGGTGTTTTTTCTTGTGTTTTTTCTTTCCTGTCAGTTTTCTTCTATAAAGATCTTGGCAAAAAAGAGGCCGTTTGTATCGTATTACAAAATCTTTGTTTTCGTTTTTTGTTTTCTAGAGGCGAGCCACGAGGCGTGCCGCAAGCGGTACCTCGCGCTCGCGCTGCGCGTGCACCCCGACAAGACGTCGGAGCCACGCGCGCAGGAGGCGTTCAAGGCGCTCGAGGCGGCCTTCCGCAGCATTCCAGTGCCATGATACAGTACGACAGTCGAGTACGACTGTACGAGTCGGGGGGCGACCGGCGTGGCCGGGTCGCACCGGTGGACGGCTCTGCACACATGGCCACGAATAGACAATATTAATACAATTGACCATTGGGTACGGGTCGCGAAACGCGCCGCCCACAGAGGGTGCAAGAGGGGGGGGTGCGCTGGCGTGGCCGTGTGGGGCGTGGGTGCGTAAAGAAAGAAAGAAAACACACAACCCAAGGGAGGGATGGGAGAACGGCACGCCGCCACCACACAGGGATTTTAAGGAGAGGAGCGTGGGTGCGTAAAGAAAGAAAGAAAGAAAACACACAACCCAAGGGAGGGATGCGTGAGCGCCTCGCGCAATGGCAGGGAGAAAGAATTCTTGATACGAAACCACGACGACACACACCAGTCGACTCGCATCGGTTGCCTCCATGAACGGCGGAGCTATTCTCGCGCCCACACCACACCTGGCTCCAACGTGGACACGCCCATAGCTGGGGACACTACTAGGTCACGCATGGCATCACAGAAGTTTTATCTCTGGGCCCCGAAAGGCATCTCTAGCAGTGTCGTTACACATGCCCCCTCCCCTCCTGGGCGCATGCGCCTCACGTCTCGCCAGAGCATAAGCCCTTGGCGTGTGGCGAGACGAGTTTTTCGCCATGCAGCGAGCAGCAAGCCGCCCGCCGCAAACAGCCGGAGGCCTCGCCGCGGCACTGGCTGCGCCGCGGTCCCGCACCCGTCGACGCAGCTCCCCCCGCGGAAGACCGCGCGTAGCAACGTCTTGACGATCGAGATGAGCGTGCCTGAAGCTCGCCCACCTACTGCCCTCTCAATGGCAGGGAGTTCTTTTGGCGCCCCCCTTGACAAAAGAATTCAGAAAACGCGTGCGATGTCCTCCGCCGTGGCGCAGGCGCTGCCGCCGTCGATTCTCGCGCTCTTCGCGCCTCGCCCGCCGCCCCCATTCAAGCCGGCGCCTGAGAAGCGCAAGATGCCGCGCTACGGCACGGTCGCGCACCTCGTCTCCGAGTTCGAGGAGCCGTCCGCGACGCCAGCGCCAAAGCCGGCCGCTGTGGTAGAGTCGAAGGAGGCGCGCCGCGCGCGCAAGGCCGAGAAGCGCAAGGCCAAGGGCGAGGCCGATCTCGAGGCGAAGGTCGAGGCGTACGACCCGAACGAGGACAGCAAAATCAAGGGCGACCCCTACAAGACGCTCTTCGTCGCGCGCATCAGGCGCGCGCGGAGCTGCGCCGCCCCCGCCGCCCCCCGCGCCCCCCCCCCCAACCCACCCATCCCCGCTGGACCCCGCCGGCCGCCGCGCCGCCTCGTGCGCTCGCGCTCCGGCCAGCCCGAAGGTGCACGAGACTTGCCCGTCCGACATATGGAGCGCAGCGTGCGCCCCAATTGCTCACCGGCTCCCCATCTCACTGGCGGCCCTCTCACTGGCGGCCCGCTCCGCCGTGGCGCAGCTACGACACGACCGAGGCGAAGCTGAAGAAGGAGTTCGAGCAGTTCGGCCCCATCCGTCGCATCCGCCTCTGCTTTAACACCGAGACAGGAAGCCGCCGCCGCCGCCGCCTCCCGCCCCAC
>NW_005199089.1:25468-38339 GCF_000372725.1 Emiliania huxleyi CCMP1516
CCATATCTCCCCATATCTCCCCATATCTCCCCATATCTCCCCATATCTCCCCACTTTTTGAGCCGTCTCCTGTGCTCCGCCGTACCCACTCTCTTCGTACCCCCTCGTCTTCCCGCAGTGCTCCGACTAGTCTGCGCGAGACCGCATCCCCGCCCCATATCTCCCCATATCTCCCCATATCTCCCCATATCTCCCGAGGGTGGCGCGCTCCAGCACGTAGGCCGCCCATATCTCCCCATATCTCCCCATATCTCCCGAGGGTGGCGCGCTCCAGCACGTAGGCCGCCCATATCTCCCCATATCTCCCCATATCTCCCCACATCTCCCGCCCCCGAGGGTGGCGCGCTCCAGCACGTAGGCCGCCGCTCCGCCGGGCTACGGCGGCGACGCGGGGGGGTACGGCGGCGCAGGGGGCGGGTACCCCGTTGGGGGAGGATACGGCGGAGGCGGAGGAGGAGGCGGGTATGGCGGCGCGAGCCAGGCGGGCGCCGTTGCCTCGGCGCTACCTCGGCGCAACTCGGCGCTCCGTCTCAGCTCGCGCCGCCGGGCCGACCTCGGCGGATCTCGGCGGATCTCGGCGGATCTCGGCGGATCTCGGGTCGACCTTGCCTGACTGCGCGCTCCTCCTCGGCTGCACCTCGGCCGCACCTCGGCTGCACCTCGGCCGCACCTCGGCAGCACCTCGGCCGCATCTCGGCCGCAGCTCGGCTGCACCTCGGCAGCACTTCTCGACCCCAAAGGGCGGGCGGCAGGCCCGTCTCCCCATCTCTCCCCATCTCTCCCCATATCTCCCCATATCTCCCCAAAGGCGGGCGGCAAGCTGGTCTGGAACACGGAGCGGCGCGACGGAGGGGGCGACCGCGGCGGCGACCGCGGCGGAGACCGCGACAGCTACCGCGGGCGCGACGACCTAGACACCTCCTGGACACCTCCTGGACACCTCCTAGCCACCTCCCAGACACCTCCTGGTCACCTCCTGGACACCTCCTGGACACCCCTAGCCACCTCCTGCTCACCTCCTGGACACCTCCTGGACACCCCTAGCCACCTCCCAGACACCTCCTGACAACGCGTGGTGCACACTTCTGCCGAGGGCACTGTCGCACTGAGCGCGTGACACGATTGCAACCAAGGCGCGACGACCGCCGCAGCGACCGCCGCTCGCGTTCGCGCGACCGCCGCGAGCGCAGGAGGGAGCGCAGCCGCAGCAGGGACCGCGATCGACGGCGCGACTGAGGCGCCGTTTCCCCTTGCCGCCGCCGCCGCCGCTGCTGCTAGCTCGACACGTCCCGCTGCTGCCGTCGCCACCGCTGTTGCGGCGTCTGCAGCGGTGCGGCGGCTGCCGCTGTTGCGGCGACGGGCGGGCGGCCGCGCCAGCGCGCTTCGCATCGAGGGGAGAGGGCAGAAAAGGGGGGCGGGCGGGCAGCCCGTTCGGTGGTATTGCCCTCGAGGCGTGGCGCCCGCCAGCTCCCGTGGCATATATGGAGTACACTGTGGCTGCATGCGCCGTAGAGAGTCAGTCGAGCGTCTCGGCCGGTCCCGCTCCCGGTCACGTTCTTGCATCCCGTCGAGAGCGTGGTAACACGTGTTCTCCGCACTTAAGCGGCAACTAATCCGTTTCACTCGCTGCAGCGACGCGTTGTTTTGGGTTCCGAACCGTTGTACGTCCAAGTAGGGGGCCCACAGCGCCCCAAAATCCACCAGTGTGGGATTTCGCGCAATCGCGCTTGACTCTGAAAAGCTCTAATGTACCTCCTGCGAGGGCTGTGGTCGCCGCAGACTGGCTCCGACTTGACGGGCGCATGGAGACGTGATGCCTGCATGCGCCCGTCAAGTCGAAATCGACATGCGAGTCGATCTTTGGCCCGCCAGAGGTACATTAGGCGTTTTGGGCGACAAACAGCGCTGCGACCGCGAAGTGGCGGTGGACATGCTCCCATGTCGCCGACGCGGCGCCGGAGTGGCCGGCGCTGCTCGCCGCGACCACGACGGCTACTCTGATACTCCGGGCCGACCCGTCCTACCCGACGGTGGCACTCTTCCACGTCTCGCTCACGCTGAGAAAAAATCTGAAACGGCGTGCAGCAGAGTCACCGACGAGTCGGTCCGAGTGACTCCTCGCGTTCCGTACCGTTCTCACCCATCCATAAACTCACTTTGGCCTCACTAAAGCGAAGGCTGAATCCTCAATCCTCGGATTTTAGATTAGGACGCTGTGGGCCCTCTAGTCCAAGCACGTTCCGTGCCTCGTGCGCGCACGACTCGTGGCCACGCGCGCTCACTCTTGCATGCCGTGGTGCTCACACTGCAGGTGCAGCTCTCTCGCTGCTCTTCCTGGCCCCGCGTCGCCGTGCCAGCTCTGTGGCCGCGCCGGTCGGCTTCGAGTCACGAGTGGGAATACTTCGAGTGCAAGCAGGAGTCCGAACAACCAAAACAAGATCTGGATTCTGGTGTCAGTGTCACATATGAAAGGGTTGCCAAGCCGGTTGCGGCTCTCCCAGCCTGTTGTGGTTAAAAAACAATTGTTGCAGTCTTAGCAAGCAAAAAGGAGCACACACGACTCAGCAAGTCCGCACCAGCGACTGCCACTCGCCTAACCATGCCTCGTCGCAAGTGCCCTCCCAATCGCGTCCAGGCACACACGCTCCGCCTGTTCTCACCCTAACACTCTATCACACCCTTGCCTCCCTGCCAGAGCGAGCTAGATTCTCCCCGCCTCCCTCCCGCCTCTGCCGCGCGCCTTCTATGGACGTCCAGTGCAGCACCTAGGGGGAGAGAGGGGGTTTGCCCTGGTAGCGAGGTGGCGAGGTCGCGCACTGCAAACCCAGTGTGAGGAGTGGGGGAGCTGGGACAGGGCGTGTACGCCTCTGATCTGTCATGGTCTAGTGGCCGATAGGATCCTCCCTTAGGCAACGATGGCGGGTCGGGAGAGGCCCGACTTCATTAGCCTGTTGTGGTTCAGTACCTCGTCCCCTCCGTGCTCTTTCTCTCCGTCTCGTTCCTCTCGCGAGTCTCTTTGGCATCGGGCATGGAGATGCCGCGTGTCGCCGCGGCAACGATCATGCTCCTCACTCTCAACGGGCTCCGGGCGCAAGTTCAAGAGCAGATGCCCGTTGGTGGTGAGTTCCGTGGCGAACACCCTCAGAGGTTTAGAGTATAGCTGGTTGTGTGTCCGAATACTGTGACTGCGACAAGTGATCATCCGAGTCGCGAGGGGCGCCTGCCAACCTCGCTTCGTCGAAGCGGCGCTTCGTACTAACACACCACACACACACGCCGCAATCGTCGCCGGCGCGCGACACGTTCCCGTCGGCGGGACCGTCCTCGTCGAGTGTGTGTCGCAGAGGCGAGACGCACCGTCAGGGACGGTGCCGACGGGACGCGGCTCGAAGGGCGACACCCGCGAAGGCACGGCTGGCACCCGTAGCGCGGGGCTCGTCTTCGGAAAGACCAGGATAGCTCTTGTACTGGCAAACTCCTAGCTGACACTCACGCGCGCCCCGTCGAGCTTACGGCGGGCGCGCTGCGGTCGCACGCCTACCCAAGTCATACGCCACGGCGTGCGATCTAGATTCAGCACACGCGCTTCTGCTCGCGAACACTCATCCAATGAACCACCGTCACCCATGAGTGCGAGTTAGGGCTAGCGGCTGGCCGCTAGCCTGTGAGGGAGCGTCCATAGACACCTCACATGACCCCACACACGGTCTTGTCCGGCCTTGCGGCCGGCTAGATTGCTATAGAGGCGGAGCCAGCCTGCTCTAGTCTCACACGTTCGCCCCTGTCGCCTGTCTGTGTTGTTGTGCTGTGTTTGTGCCCTTGGCACCTTGGAGTGCTGGGGGGGGCGACAGGGGGGACGTGGCCCTGAGTGATTGGATGTGTACGCACACTCAGGGTGTGTGGCAACCCGCTGGCTGCGTGTCTTGTGAGCATTGTGTCTGTGTGTCGCTCGTGCGTGTCGTCATCATCTGTCCCGCGTCCACCCATACCGCGTTGGTGTCCACAGTCCGAGCCTGACTGTTCTTCACCTCCCTACCTAACCTAACCATCCGACCGAATGTATTATTAACAACGAAGGCGCTCTCAAGCGAATGCCACGTTCGGATCGCTCCTCATCGCAAACCCTCGGGTATGTTCGTAAGAGCCAATGAAAAACACTGAAAAAGAAAACAAAAAAGACTCAGATTTTTGTGAGCTAGCCTTCGATGTTATGAAAACAAACGCAAGGCGGACACACGCACATCGCTCTCGGGCCCACAGGATGGCGTCCTCTCGGCCGTCGGCGCTGGATGGTGCCCCGGTGCAGCGCCGCAGCTGCCTGTGCAGTGCGCTTCGGACACTTTAACCTCGTGTGACGACCGTTACGCCTCTCTGAGAGACGTGTGCCAGTGCGTGCGCGGAGCACACACACGGCGAGGCCGTGCACGAGATGGTATCGGTTTGCCCGCGGGGACCACCCGTGACCACCCAGAGCCTATGTCCCCCAAGCCAGGGGCGCAGCGTCGTGAAGGCCGGAATGTGTGCGGACGGACGATACAAGGACAACCGTAGTTTTATTTTAGATGCAGAAGGAAACGAAGGAAGGGTAGAAGCCTCTTCTACCTCTGCTGGTTGAGCTCGAAAACACTCTCACGAGAGACAGAACGGAGTCTCCGAAGAGGGGAGCAAACTCCAAATGGCCGTGTGAAGAACGACTCAGTCTGAGATACGCTGCTTCTGCAGCCCTAGCCAATTCTTGGTGGTCCAAGTCACCTCATCGAGGTACTGGGCCCGCGTCAGCTTGTTTCTGCAGCACGTTCGCCGCCTTCCAGAGGATCTCGCCGACCCCCTTCCCGAACCCACCGTGAACGACTCGAACAGCAGCAGCTGCACGTCGACGTCCTTGTCTTCCCTGGCGTAGCGATACTCGCCGCCATAGGACGGTATGCGGCGGTCGCCGCCCACCACCCTTCCCCCCCTAGTATGCCAGCGACCCGTCCCCAGTCCCCTCTCGCCCTTGCTCTTCCTCTCCCCCTCCATGCCGTCCCGGTAAGGTAAGGTAAGGTAAACTTCTCCACACACACGAGGTGGTGGGGCAAGGGGGGGCGACCCTCGCGTCTCCACGTCTAACGACAGGAGCCCCACGGCATTTAAAGTGCAAGGCCCGGTGCGCGTGGGTGAGCGGTGTGTGTGTGTGTGTGTGTGTGTGTGTGTGTGTGTGTGTGTGTGTGTGTGTGTGTGTGTGCGTGCACTGGTCAAACTATTAGCCTCATAATGAGGAAAAGGCTAATAGCGATTTCAAATAGTGCTACTATTAGCTCAGAGGGGCTAATAGCTGAGCTTCATAACGTCTGGAGCTATTAGAACACCACTATGAGATGGGCTAATAGCGACTATTAGGGCGCTATTAGGGCACTATGAGAGCCTAATAGTGGCCCTAATAGTGCCCTAATAGTGCGGTACCCGCGCGACGCGCACTACGCGCGGCGCGGCAAGAGCGATGGCGCCGACTCTCTAGGAGACGGGCTTCCATGAGGCAACCACGGCGAACGAGAACGTGGAGTCGTTGAACTTGACCGTGGTGACGTCAGGCTTGGTGGTGCTCTTCATCACCTTGACGCACCAGCCGCCGGCGGAGACGCCGGGCCACAGCGAGGGCGGCGCGAGCAGGAAGCTGGTCGTGCGGTCCGCACGAGCGCGGGTGTTGCCTGCGCAACAGGGGCACGGGGACGAGCGTCAGCCCGGCAGCTTGCGGCGGCGCGCGCGCGCGGCGACGGTGCGCACGGCTTGGGAGAGAAGGGAGAGAGAGAGATAAGGCCGCTGCCGCCGCAGAACGCAGGATGTGGCTGCGTGCGGGGCGCGGCGGGCGCGGGCGCGCGCTCGGACCTTGCAATTTCAAACTGCGCACGCCCTGATCACGAACAGGATGCGGGCGGCGCAGAGATCTGCTGCCGCCCGGACCGCCGCCCGGGGATGACCCAGGACCTCGCCGGCGCTGCGCCGGCGAGGGGCCGAAGCCCGGCGGTTGATCACGTTCTCCACACCCGCGCGCGCTGTGCGGTCGCCGTTCCGCCTCACATGCCTGCGGACAGCGCCGACGGGTGGTGAGGAGGGCGGAGAGCCGGCGGGCGCGGTGTGCGCGGTCGCCGCGCGCTGGTGGTGTGCGCGCGGTCGCCGCGCGCTGGTGGGCGACAGGTCACCGAGGCGAGCGGGGAGCGAGCGAGGAGCACACTGGCCAGTGTGCTGTGCGCGACTCTCAAATCGCCAAGTCAAACAAGAAAAACAGCTGCTCGTCGACAACACACCCTGCAGTGGTCGGCATCAGCGCGCCGGGCGCGGCAGGTCGTGCTGCGCTTCGAAAAGCCGCCGGCCTTCCTCTCGCATCGTCTCGTCCAGCTGCGCCTTGACCGATGGCAGCGCAAGGCTTCTCGCCGGATCCTCCGCGATCACCGTGGATGGACGCCAAGAAGACCAGCGCTGCGCCGCACGCCGCCAAACCACCACGCTGGCGCCAGCTCGCAGAGGGTTTCTCGCTGCACGCCAGATGGTCAGCGGGCGCCGATGGCGGCATGGGCGCGACGAGCTCCGTGGCCGGCATGTCGCTATGAGGCCCAGCTATTAGGCCGGGGCGCGCCGTGAAGCATGCGGCATGAATCGCGAAATCGCTAAGTGCGCATTATGAGGGTCCATTATTAGGACATCGGCTATTAGCACACCTAATAATTGCACTATTAGCCCCTCTGAGCTAATAGTAGCACTATTTGAAATCGCTATTAGCCTTTTCCTCATTATGAGGCTAATAGTTTGACCAGAGGTGGCTGGACTGTTTGGGGTGCCGGTGCTGGCGCTGAAGACGGTGACCGACATCGTGGATGACGAGACGCCCAACCACGAGACCTTCATGGCCAACCTGGCCAGCGCCTCCCAGAAGCTCCAGGACGCGATTCCGGAGCTGCTGAAGTTTGTGCACGGAAAAGAGGCGAGCGGGCTGTGACGCGTGTGAGCTCTCGACGTCAGGAGAGCTAATAAGAGCTACTAGTACATACACTGATAACCACAACCGAGCGGGCGCACCCTTACAGATCACAGATCACACCCGAGCCGGACTCATTTTCGGTGTATGTAGCTCTTACGTATACCGATTTTTTTGGCGTCCCGCCTCGAGCTACAGAGATCCCGGCCGGTCACTTTCGTGTACGTGTCGCGCCGATACGCAAGGTACTCTCCAGTTGTGGGGAAGTCGGAACGGCTTAGAATGCGCATGCCGAGGATCGAGTCTGGCTCACTCACAGGCCACCTCGCTCGCGCACGGGCGGGGACCTGTTCCTACCTTGGATACCCATCACTGAGCCGACGATGCTATGGGTAGCCCCAGGGTGGCGCCCACCCCCATGCCCTCAGGCACTTGCCTGCGCCCTGGCCGCGCATGCCGCGCACGCGCGCGCGCACGCGCGCGCGCACGTGCGCGCATGGCTCATCAGCAAGGCACTGCGAAGCTGGACGGGACGGGAGGTGAAGCGGTGCGAATGTGGATCCATTCGGGTCAACCGCAGCGGCCAAGGCTGCGAGCAGCCAAGGCAGCGCCATTGCGGCGGCGAAGTTCTCTCTCTCTCTCAGTGTATGTGGCTCTTACGAACGTACCCGAGGGTTAACTGCTGACAGGGTTTGCGATGAGGAGCGATCCGAACGTGGTTGGCACTCGCAGCGCTTGGTTGAGCATTTCGGCAGAACGCTTCCCCAAGTCGACCGTGTTCGCGGGGCAGGCTCAGCCTGGCCGCTGTGCGCCATGCACATGCTCCTCGCCGCCGCTTCGTCGCTCGTGCTCGTGCCCTTGCAAAGGCCCCGCTCCTTCTCGCTGCCTCTCCACTCGATCGTCGACCCGCCGCGCGACACGGACGCGCTGCTCAGCCTGCACTGCAACGCCTCGCAGCCACGGTGCAGCGCCGGCCGCACGTGCGCCCTCGACCCGCTGCTCACGTCCGGAGGCAACATCTCGTGCGCCGCACCGAGCGCAGACCCTGCGGACTGCCACGTCTGCCTGCACAAGTCGCTGCTCCCGCTCGGTCCTATCGACGGGTACGGCAGCGCGGTGCTCTTTGCGGCGGGAACACTCGCCGGCGCGTCTGGCATCGGCGGCGGCGGGCTCAACGTGCCGCTGCTGCTGATCGTGATGGGCTTCCTGATCGAGGAAGCGGTGCCTATCTCGCACGTCATGGTCTTCGGCAACGCCGTCGCACAGAACATCGTCAACCTTCCGCGCCGCCACCCAGCCGACCCGAGCCGGCCGGTGGTCGACTTCGACGCGCCGCTGCTGCTGCTGCCGATGATGCTCGGCGGGAACGCGTTGGGGGTTGTCCTCTCGCCCGTCCTCCCGGCGCCGCTGCTCGTGCTCCTCTCGTGCGTGGTGCTCGCCCTCGCCGCAGTAAAGACTTGGGCGCACGCGGCGCGAGACTTTGCTCGAGAGCGCGCGGGCAAGCAGCAGCAGCAGCGGGCGCCGACAGGCGCTCGTGCGTCGGCGGCGCCGTCCGCGCCGTCGGTGGAGGGCGCGGTGCGCGACGATTCGGCCGCGGTTCAGCAGCAGCGCGGCCGGCGGAGCTGCAGCGACGAAGGCTCTGCGGACGCGCGGCGCTCGCTGCTGCAGCCGGCCGCGCCGCCGTCGAGACCGCGACTGCCGAGCCGCGACGATTCTGGCGCCGGCGGCGAGGGCGGGGGCGAGGGCGGGGGCGAGGGCGGCGGCGAGGGCGGCGGCGAGCGCGGATGCGGCGAGGGCGGAGGCCATGCGGCCGCGGCGGCGCTGGGCCAGCATTCGCCGATTTGCTCCAGAGTTGCCCTGCTCTCGGCCTTTTGGGCGCTCTTCCTGCTGGACGATCTCGGCGTGCAGCTCAGCGGCGCCACCGACCGGTGCTCCGCACCCTACCTCGGCTGGAAGCTGGGTCTGCTCGCCGCCGTCGCCGCCGCCACGGCCGGCGGCGCGCGGCTCGCGGCGCGTTCTCGCGGCGCTCAGCCTCGGCTAGAGGGTGACCTGGAGTGGGGCGGCGCGGCGGCGGTCTGTGCGGCGGGTCTCGCACTGCTGGTGGGGATGGTCGCGGGCCTCATCGGGTTGGGCGGAGGGGAGCTGATGGCGCCGCTGCTACTGGCGCTCGGCATGCTGCCGCAGGTCGCCAGCAGCACGTCCGCCTTCATGATCCTCTTCACCTCCTCCTCCGACCTCGTGCACTACCTCCTCCAAGGGGTGCTCGCGCCTCAGCCCGGCTACGCCGCTTGGGCCCTCTGCCTCGGCTTCGCCTCCGCATACTTGGGCCGGCGCGCTTCGTACGCCCTCGTGCAGCGGCTGCGCCACCCGTCGCTGCTCGTCTTTGCACTCGGCGTCATCCTGCTGCTGGCGCTCGCGCTGCTCGTCGCTCGCTCGGCGGGCAGCGCGCACACCTCGTGGGCGTTTGGCCTGCTCTGCGCGCCTCACGGCGCGTAGCGGAGCGGTTTGCATTGGTGGGGCGAGCTCGCTGCATATAGCGCATTTCTCTCAGCCACTCAGGGGCCTTCTCTCGGCACACTCCCCCCCCGCGACGCCGCGTCTACTCCGGACTCCGCGTCTCGCTGCCTCTCCGCCGGGTTCTCTCTCACCCTGCTCAACACCGGCGGGGGACGCGGGGCATCCGACCGAAGGGTGAGTACGGAGTGCGAGTGGCGCGCGTGCATCTCGTCTGTATATTTTTCCGTGCGTTGTGAAAATGATGAAACACACGTATCTCTCTTCCTTCGCGCCCTGGCGCAGCGCCGTCCTAGCAGACTCGAGGAGACCGAGCCCCGACTCCAAGACGGCAAGTACGGTCTTCCACATGCGTCAACCTCAGCCAAACGATGATTCCACATGCCCTGACTCCTCTAACGTTGAACTCGCACCCCGGCACTCCTGTGTAGCGGAGCGCGACGTATTTGACAGCGGGGGGGGGCAACATGCACGATTGTGAAGCATGCTCAGGCGGACGCCGCCGGCTGGCTCTTGAGCTCGACTCTTACCGTGTTGTTTGATCCCGGCACAAGCTCCACGACCACTCGGCCAGAGCACTCGCTAGTCTCGCTACTCCGGGGCGACTTCTTCTCGTCCTCGAGCAGATCCACCTTCTTGACTCCAGCGAGGGCGTACAGATCGAAATCCATCTCCGCTCTGTGGAGGAGGCCCAGTCACACTTGGCGAGCTTTGAGGAAGTGCCTCCGACGAAATCAGAAAAAAAGAATTTCGGCGTTGCGTGCGCCGCAAGGCAAAAACCCTCTTCCACCGACGGGTACAATTTGGGAGCAAAAGAACAGATGCACTACGGGGAGCAAAAGAACAGATGCACTCTTCCACCAACGCGGTAACTGGGTGGACGCGGGACAGAAGAGGACGACACGCGCGAGCGACGCACCGACACACAAACTCACAAGACACTCAGACAGCTGGGCTGCCACAGACGTGAGAGGGTCGGTGCAACTGCCTGTGCCCCCTTGATCTACCCCCTTCCAACCCCGCTCCGGAGAACGCGCTTGCCCGCCCTCACCCCGTCACTGGCCTCCTCCAGCCTGCGCAGTCCGCCGTCCGACTCTGGCGGGTTGGGAGACGGAGGCGGCAAGGGAGGAGGCGGCATCGACGGCGAGGGCGGCGGGGGAGGCGACGCGGGTGGAGTCGACGGCCCCGGCGGCGGCGGGGAGGGAGAGATGTCGCCCAGGGGAGGCGGCGGCGGCGACGGAGGGGGAGGCACCGACGGTGGGCTCGGCGGCGACGGCGGCGGCGACGGCGGCGATGGGGGCAGTCGACGACGCTTCGCCCAGGCCGGGCACGATGGTGCCGCGACGAGCGGCGTCGAGGCGACGGCCATCGATGGGTCCAGAAGACTTGGCGAGACGTCGCAGAAAAAAACCGAGCACAATTGCGTTACATGGGCATGGCCGGGGTTTCTGCACCGAACGATCTTACTTTCGGTCTATCGAAAGTGTTGATCGATAAAATTCTTTTAAGCTCTTCTGGTCGCAAGAGGCATTTCATGAGGCTGCTCGAGCGCGTCCTTCTCTCCGCGGCCTCTTCTCCGATGAGGTTGCCGCCGTCGCCGCTTGCGCGCAGCGGCCCGATTTCCGCCAACCTCTTTGGCGACATCATGGGCGACGCGCTCAAAGAGCAGAAGCCGTACGAAAGGCCGCTTTTGCCATCGCTGGTCAAGAAGCAGCCAGCAAGCTACCAGCTGCAGGAGAAGATGTTCTCCTTCTCGGGCGAAGACTTTCGCGTCCGCGACCTCTCCGGGCAGGAGGTCATCACCATCGACGGAGGCAACATCAATCTCGGCGGCTGGGTCCTTGACAAGCTCGCCTTCAAGGAGGCGTCGAGCGGCGCCAAGTTCTGCAGCGTCGAGCGGCGCGCCATCGCCGCGTCGACGTGTTACGACATCTACTCGGCCGACGGCGGCGAGTGCGTCGCAAAGGTCGAGCGCGAGTGGATGTCGATGACGCCAAAGTACAAGGTCGGATCACCCGAGAGTACCCGAGAGTACCCGAGAGTACGCCAAAGTACAAGTGATCGCCCGGCGGGCTTCGCTCCGAGCCAGCGTCTGACGCCCCGAGTTGCCCTCGTACCTGGTGCCGTCGGGCGCGCGGGCGCGCCGTTTTACTACGAGAGGGCAACGCGACCCCGTCCACCAACCCCTCACCCTCACCCTCGCCCGCAGTTTTACTACGAGGGCGACGCGACCCCGTCCACCAACCCCTCGCCCTCACCCTCGCCCGCAGTTTTACTACGAGGGCGACGCGAACCCGTTTGCCGACTTTGAAGCCGAGGGCGCCTTCCCCTAGCAGCGGAGTAGCCTGTGTTCTTCTTGTCTCCCAAAGCGCTCAAGAGGACACGTGCTTCAACGCACTCGCCGCATTTGGTGCTGTGTCCCTCGTATTCACCCGGTGCTCTCACCACACACTGCAAGGACCGTACGCCCGCTCCGATGTTGGTGTATTCAGCACGTGCTTTGGTCAGCTCTCCCACCTTTGCTACCGCACCACCCACCGGGCTGAGCCCACACTGGATTCGATACTCTGGAGGTATGGTACACACGCAGGCTCCTTCCTCGACCGCACCTACACCTTCAAGGCCGGCTGGGGAGACACGATCGCGAGGGTGCGGCGGGCGCCAGAGGCACGCGGATCTGAGATCCCCCGAGATTCCCCGAGATTCTCCGAGATTCCAGAGAGGGCCGGAGGCACTTGCAGACCCTGCACGCGCGCTCTCCCCCCCGCCCCCCCTCCCCCTCCCTCTCCCTCTCCCTCTCCCTCTCCCTCTCCCTCTCCCTCTCCCTCTCCCTCTCCCTCTCCCTCCCCCTCCCTCTCCCCCTCCCCCTCCCTCTCCCTCTCTCTCCCGCGCCCCGCAGAGCACGGCTCGCAACGGCCCTCGGGGAATCTCGGGAAATCTCACCTGCGTATGGCCCTCGATCACCCCGAGCCTCGCGCGCCGCCACCCTCGCTCGCCCCGACACACAGCCCTGTCCCGCCTCTCTCGATCAAATCTCTCATCACGCGCGCACACACACCTCGCTCACTCCGCCGCGGAGGAACATAATTTTAGGAAGAGAAAGCGCGAGCGGCGCCGCGCCGCCACCCTCGCTCGCCCTGGCCAGGAAGAGAAAGCCGCGCCGCCACCCTCGCTCGCCCTGGCCCTCGCAGCTCGTGTCGGATCTGGACACGTACGTGGTCGATGTGGCGGCGGGTGTGGACGCGGCGGCAATCCTTGCGATGGCGGTCATCATTGACGAGGAACACACGCGCGCGCGCACATCACGCACACACACACACACACACACACACACACACACACACACACACGCACGCACGCACGCACGCACGCACACGCACACACACACACACACACACACCTGAC
>NW_005199089.1:38439-42852 GCF_000372725.1 Emiliania huxleyi CCMP1516
GGGGGCCTGTTTGCGTGTGTGCGTTTGTCCGTGTGTGTTTGTGTGTGTGTGTGTGTGTGTGTGTGTGTGTGTTTGTGTGTGTGTGTGTGTGTGTGTGTGTGAAAAAGGTCCCCCTGCCCTACCTTGCCTTAGGGCCCCGCCGAGGAGGACCCGAAAAGGGCCAAGGAGGAGGCCTCGGGGGGGGGGGGCTGGCCTTTTGTTTGAGCCCCCCCCGGTTTCTTTTGGGGGGAAAGGGATCCATGGTGCTTTTGGCGCGCGGGGGGCAACTTCCCCCTTTTTGGGTATCCATTTTCGATTTTAGGGGGTAAACAGCCCCCCAAAATCCCCCAGTTTGGGATTTCGGGCAATCCCTTGATTTTGAAAAGCCGCATTACCTCTCCAGCGAGTGCCCCCCCCCCCCCCCCCCGAGGTGCGAGGAGCGCTCTCTGCCTGTGGGGGGTGCTGGCGTTTGTAGACTGTACTGTGTACAGACAGCTGACGCGTCGCGGCGGACCTGACCTACCGCTCAGAAAGTAGCAAAGTACTCTGCAACCATCTATCTTCGGACCGACGCAAGAACCAAGATCCATGAAAAGTTACCGCGTACGTCCCGGACTTTCGGCCTGCAAAAAAATTCCAGGCAGAAAGGGAGATTGCGTGCAATACGGCGGAATCAGGGAGAATGCGTGCATTTAGAGAATGCGTGTTCGTCGTAAACTCGTACGTCCCCGTCTTTCGTCGTCGGCAAGCAATGGCCCTCCCTGCACATGCGCATACGCCACCCTACGCCCACTGCCCCCACCCACTACCCCCACTTGGCGTGGATCGTGTGCGTGCGCCCTGCTCTCGCGCGCGCTGCTCGCGCCTGCTCGCGCGTGCGGGGAAGCCTTGTGTCCAGCAGCAGCACGCTCTGCGCGCTGCTCAGATGTCTAGGCGCGCCCCGCAGGCAGCCATGATAGAGACGAACCAGAGCGGCGCCATGAAGACGCTCCTCGTCGTCACCGCCGCTTTTGGTGTGCACAACCGGACCGCGCCATCCATTTCGGCCCTGTTACACCGCATGCCCCTTACCACTTTGTACACAGTTTAGTAATGCCGTTGCAGGCGGGGCATTCGCGGGGACCCTGGCCACGCATGCGCTGGCCCCGGCGCCAGCGCTCAAGGAGTCGTTCGTCGCGGCTGAAAAGATGGAGCCGGCGTTCAAGGTGTGCGCGCCTTGTAGCCTTGCCGCGCAGTCGCCTGCTATCTCCGCCCCCCCCCCCCCCTTTCCAATGTCTGGCCTGATCCCCTAGCTGATCCCAGCTCTGCGGGCTCAGATGACGACCGAGAAGATGGCCGTCCCGGCCCAGGAGCTGGCCCTCCCGGCCGAGAAGCTGGCCGTTCCGGAGGAGCTGGCCATCCCGGCCGAGGACGAGATGCCGGACGAGAAGAAAGGAAAGAAACGCGGTGCCGACCCATGCTGCTTCCTGAAAAAGAAAAAGTGTCCATCGAGTGTGACCTGCCCCAAGTGAGGTCAAAGACTAGAGGCACGGCGCGCGAGCAGCCTGGTCTTCTTTCTTTTCAAGCCTGACGCGCCGGGACACAAACGAGCTCATTTTGTTTCCGGGACACAAACGCGGAGAATTACACGCGACGGCAGGAAGCTCTTTCATGGGTAGTCTGATATGGAGGCCACAGGCTTTCGGAGGCTTTGGCAAGGAGGTTCGCAGCACCCTGAGGGAGGCGGCGAACCAGCTGAGCAATAAACTTTCGCACGCTCAGCACCTGGACGAGGTCACATGGACCACCAAGAACTGGCACGGGCTGCAGATGCAGCGCTTGTCTGTCGTCCTCCACACCGCCGTGGCGTGGCAGACGGTGAACGAGCTAGCGTGCGGGGAGAGCGGCATTGTGCATGGTGCGGAGTGCATTGCCGTTCTTAACGGAGTCGCTTAGGCGGCTCCGGTGGTGAGCCTGTGTGTGTGCCAGTCCGCGCCAGTCTGCGCCCTTGTCGTGCCAGTGTGCTGTGAGAGAGGCTTGTATCTTAAGAATTCTTCTCCATGTCTGCCCGCGCCGCCTCGCACCCGTCTCCACCGCCGCTCCCTCGCCAGACACGCCGCCGCCCGCCCGCCTCCTCGACCTCCCCACGGAGCTCCTCGTGCGCGCCTTCTCTCGCTGCGAGAGCCCCGCCGACATCGCTCGCGTCGCGGCCGTCTCGCTGCTCTTTCACGGCTCGCTTGCGGTGGAGGCCATTCGCTTGTGGGCGCAAGAGCGCGGCTTCGAGCTGCCGGCGCTGCCAGAGTGGGAGAGCTGTGCCGTGCGTTGGCTGTGTCTCGCTGCGCTGCTGTGCGAGTCCAACCCGCCGGCGAGGGCTGCGGCAGGCACATTACACAGCGTTTTCATCGACGTCGAGGGGCGGCTCTCGTCGTGCGGCTGTGCGGAGCACATCCCAGGCCTCCTTGGCCACGGCGAGGGCGTGACGCGGCTCAACACGCCGACGCGCCTTGCGTCGACGCTGGGCGGCGAGCGCGCTGTGAGCGTGACGGTGGGAGACTGCCAGACCCTCGCCCTCACCGCTGACGGAGCTGTCTGGAACTGGGGTAGTCGAGGCTTGGGCCACGGCGACCAGCAACACCAGGTGCTACCGAAGAAGATCGAGGCCTTTGCTGGCCAGCGCGTTATCACCGCGGCGGCTGGAGATGCGCACAGCATGGCAATCACCGCCGACGGAGCCGTCTGGAGCTGGGGCGATGGAGCCGGTGGCCGGTTGGGCCACGGCCACAATTTCAACCAGCTGCTGCCAAAGAAGATCGAGGCCTTCGCTGGCCAGCGTGTCGTCGCAGTGTCGGCTGGAAGCGGCCACAGCCTCGCACGCCGGGTTTGTCTTGTATGTGCGTGTCGGGCCGGGGTGTGAGCGAGGGGCAGAAGGGGCGGGGGCGTGCGGGGCAGAGGCCCAACGTCGGGCGGCCTGTCGGGGTCCGGAGAATTCGAGGGGGGAACGAAGAGGGGGGGATGGGCGGTCGGCGTCGGGGTAGAAGCAAACAGGGCGTACGGGGTAGCCGTCACTTTCCTGCCTCGAAAGGGCGGGGCTGTCCCGGAAAGTTAGGGGGTGGACAGCGTCCTAATCTAAAATCTGAGGATTCAGGATTGAGGGCTTGCTTCAGTGGGGCCAAAGTGAGTTTATGGATGTGCGAGAACGGTACGGGACACGAGGAGGCACGCGGACCGACTCGTCGGTGACTCTGCTGCACGCCGTTTCAGAATTTTTCCCAGCGTGAGCGAGACGTGGAAGAGTGCCACCGTCGGGTGGGACGGGTCGGCCCGGAGCATCGGAGTAGCCGTCGTGGTCGCGGCGAGCAGCGCCGGCCACTCCGGCGCCGCGTCGGCAACATGGGAGCATGTCCACCGCCACTTCGCGGTCGCAGCGCTGTTGTCGCCCAAAACGCCGCCTATCCCTCTGGCGGGCCAAAGATCGCCTCGCATGTCGATTTTGACTCGACGGGCGCATGGAGGCATCACGTCTCCATGCGCCCATCAAGTCGGAGCCAGTCTGCGGCGACCACAGCGCTCACCGCAGGGATAGGCGAGCTTTTCAGAGTCAAGCGATTGCGCGAAATCCCAAAACAAACTCTCGAAATCCCACAGTGGTGGATTTTGCGGCGCTGTCTACCCCCTAGGAAAGTGAGAGACGCCGGGCAGCGTGGCGCACAACTGAACCCTCCCATACGTGTTTGTGCTCCTCCTTTGCTGTCCCACCCATCTCTTCATACGTGTTCGTGTATCGTGTTCGTGGCTCCTCCTTCGCTGTCCCATCTCCTCATCTCTTTCCCGCCTGGGCGGGGCAGTGGGCGGGCGCGCGGTGCGGCGTGGCGTGTGCGTGTGTGCGACTGGAACGAAGGACCGCTCGCTCGCAAACCCTCGGGTTTTTACTATTAACAACGAAGGCGCTCTCAAAAGAATTCAACAAAAAAGAACTCTCTCTCAAAAGAAATCTTGCGCCGGCCTTGCCGCGCAGTCACGTTCCGCTCCGCCGCTCTCCGAGAACCGCGCCCGCTGCCTTATTTGCTAGTCCATGTTTCGCCGCATTCTCGTGGCCAACCGCGGTGAGATCGCCTGCCGCGTCATCCAGACCGCCAGGCGGCTCGGCGTCGAGACTGTGGCCGTCTACTCAGAGGCGGATGCGCGAGCCATGCACGTGCGGATGGCGGACGCGGCGTACTGCATCGGCAGTGCGGCGTCGTCCGACTCGTACCTGCGCGGCGAGCGCGTGCTTCAGGTCGCCGCCGACTCGGGCGCCGAGGTGCCGCCGCGTCCCGCCGGCCCGCGCGCCGCCGCCCTTGCTCCGCCGCACGCGCCCAGAGCAGATCCGCCGCGCAGCCGATGATGCCACGACCTAGAACCGCGTAGCACGATGAGCGACGCGGCGCGGCGGCCGGCTCGCCCACGGGCGTGGCC
>NW_005199089.1:43425-44179 GCF_000372725.1 Emiliania huxleyi CCMP1516
TCACTCCTCCCTCCTCCCTCTTGCCTCCTACCTACTCCCTCCTCCCTCCTCCTCTCTTCTCGCCCTGCTCCTCCTCCCTCCCATCGCCTCGTAGATCGCCTTCGACCCCCCCCGCCCCCCGCCCACTTCTTGTACCCCCTTGCCTCTCACCTGGCAAGGCTGCGGAAGTACCACGTGGGCGCACAGAGGCAGCACTCACGCACCCGTGTAGCCGGTGTTCCGAGTGACGGGGCCAGCACGCAATCCGCTTCTGCGGGGCGCCTGGCTTGCTCTCGAAAGCTCCATACACCGTCTGCACCCTGTGTGTGTGTGTGTGCAGCGCTCGCACTCACCTCACCCCGAGGCGGCGCCGAGGACGGGCGAGGCCCCTATCACGAGCGCACAATCTCCCCCAATCTCCCCCACACCTCGCCTCGATCTCCCCCCATCTCTCCCCGAGATCGCCCCGAGGTCGCCCCGAGATCGCCCCGAGAAACACCCGAGAGCCACCCAAGGGGCGGCCGAAAAACAACCGAAAGGCGCCCAAAAGCCGCCCAAAAGGCGCCCAAGAATTCCCCGAAAAATCCCCAAAAGGCGCCCAAGAGGCGGCCAAAAGGCGCCCCCCCGAGGCCCTTTTCGTTTTGGCCCCCAGGGGCAAACGGCGGGACTGTTTTGGGGGAGACCGCCCCCCCCCCCCCCCCGGCCCCGACGGCGTACTGCTGGCGCATGCCCTGCCACACGCTGTACACACCTCTCCCCCCCCGAGGCCCGAGGG
>NW_005199089.1:47788-58372 GCF_000372725.1 Emiliania huxleyi CCMP1516
ACCACGGCTCGAGTTGGGAGAAGGGGTGCGGTCCCGAGGATCGCCAGCCACCATCGGTGCGCTCATGAGACCACTCTCCGCCACGGCTTGAATTGGGAGAAGGGGTGCGGACCCGAGGACCGCCAGTCTCTATCGGTGCGCGCATGAGACCACTCGCCACCACGGCTCGAGTTGGTAGAAGGGGTGCGGAAAAGAGGACAGCCAGTCAGTATCATCGTGCTCAGGAGTGCACTCGCTGTGTCTCTCCTTTCTCCTCAGGCGTCGGACGAGGAGGGGGCGCCCGCGGGCGCGCCGATGCAGCTCCGCTTGTGGCGCGCCGGCGAGGGCGGCGCGTCGTACGGGTACCGCGTCGAGGGCGGCGAGGGCGGCGGCGGCGGCGGCGCGGACGGCTGGCAGCCGTCCGAGGGGCAGGTGGTGCTGCCGAGATTGGCCGAGATTGGCCGAGATTGCCCGTCCGAGGGGCAGGTGGTGCTGCCGAGATTGCCCGAGATTGCCCGAGATTGCCCGTCCGAGGGGCAGGCGGTGCTGCCGGTGGCCGTCTCGCGGACCCGCGGGGGCCTTGATCGGTCATGACTCGTCGGTGAGTAGGTCGAGCTGGTGGAGGAGTCTGCCGCTGGGGCGAGCCGCACCTTCCGCGCGCAGATTGGGGGCGAGAGCGTGCGGGGCGCGGCCTTCATCGAGCGGCCAGCCACGGATGAGCCCGCGGTGCGCGAGATGGGGGGGGGGGGGTGGGGGGAGGTGGGGGGAGAGATGACCAGCTACGAACGAGGTTGCGGTGCTGCACGATCATACCCCCCCCCCCCTTCCTCTCCTCTCCTTCTCGGCACGCTATCGCCGTCCCCGCCTCCCCTCGCCCCGGCTCCTCCCTCTCCTCATTGGGACGCCGCCGTTGGCCCTCAAGCCGCGGCCCATGTTCACTTGTTTGTGGGCGGAGAGTAGCTGCGCGTGGCCGTCTCGGACGTCGCCCCCCCTGCCGCGGTGCGTGCGGCGGAGGCGGCGGCGTCTGAGGCTGGAGCCCTGCCACGGCCGATTGTCCCGCCTATGTCGGGTGCGCGCGGCCGCCCCCGTCTTGCTGTTTGATCGCCCGAGGGAGACGCGGGTGTCCGCTGTCCCGCAGGCAAGCTCGTGCGGCTGCTCGTCGCCCCCGGCCAGCGCGTCGCGCCGGGCGAGGCGGTCGCGGTGCTCGAGGCGCGATGAAGCTGGAGCACGCGCGCGCGTGTCGCCCTCCCCTCTTCTGAGCCGCGCCCGCCCTGTCTCGTGTTGTGCAGGCGATGAAGATGGAGCACACGCTCGTCGCCGCCGCCGAGGCGACCGTCGACGTGCTGCACGCCGCCGCGGGCGACGTCGTCGCGCAGAAGGCGCTGCTCGTCACGTTTGCCACCGAGGAGGCGGCGTGAGCAGGGCCGAGGGGGGAGAGAGGCCCGCAGCGAGGCCGGAGGCTCGCGCGGTTGTTGCTGGCACGTTTGCCTGCCGGTGGGCACAGGGGGAGTCTCCGGTTCCCCGCGCGCGAGAGCGAGAGAGAGGGGGCGCGCGGCGAGAGCATGGTGTAGTTTGCTGGTGTTGCGTACGAGGAGTGTACTGGAGTGCGCAGGGGGGCGGGGCTGTCAGCTCACGGGGGTGCTGGCGGATGCTCATGCTGCCAGCAATATCGTCCGTTCGTCGCGTGTGTGTTGAGGTAGAGCAGCACCGTGCGGTTGGCTGTGTTACACGACCGTAACGCACTAAGGGGACGCGCGCAAGCCTCTTTCTGGGAGCCCAGGAAAACAATTTACAAAATAAAACTTTGCATCGTCCGGGAATCGAACCCGGGTCTCCCGCGTGGCAGGCGAGCATTCTCCCACTAGACCAACGATGCTGCAAGACTATGAGGGAATTGTACGTACGTCCTCTGCCACTCTGGCAATATATACTCACCTACGTCCACGGCCCTCGTCTCACGCGATGGGGGGGGCATGCACCTCGTGCAGAGCGACCGCCGACGAGTCCGTAATAATGGACCCTGCAGCTCAGGTGGTCCAGCAGGCAGCAGAGGAAGGCCTTGCCCTGATTCCCAGCTTGTCCGACGTCTCGCAGTTCCAGAATGTGGGAAAGTGTAAATTTGCCGATCACTTCACTGCCACTGTCAGGCGTGATGGAAAGACAGTGTCTCTCGGCACCTATAAAACGGCCGAGGAGGCGGCCCTTGCCTACGCCAAATCTCCCGAGGGGCGGCCCGCTGCAACCGAGCGCCACGCGATGAAAGAGGCAGCGACAAAGGCGCTCATGTGTTTCGACACGGATGGGAACGGGCTGGACCAGACCGAGTTCACAGAAGCACTCCAAGCCTTCCGCTTCAATCGAGACAGCAAAAAAATGCGAGACACCATCTCCAACATCTTCGCTAAGTGCGACGTGGATGGGAACGGCCGGCTGACAGCAAAGGTGCGCCACCCCGGCCTCCCCTGGCCTATAGGGCCTCCAACACAGTCACACGAAGACAAGAACGTGGGTGCGGGTGAAGCGCGCCGATACCACCGTGCACCCCACAGGAACTGACCGCAGGGCTGCCGACCAGCGTCCTCTCGAGGATCACAAAGAAACTGGAGGCGGGCTGGGCTTTCGACCCTGCCGTCTGGGCCACCCCCTCGAAGGCTGCGACCGTCATGGGCAACAGTGAGGCCGAGGTAGGCGGTGACCTATGACTTGGCCGTTAGTCAGAATTCGCGTCGGAGTCTCTTCTCGCGGCAATCCCGTCCTGTCCCTGTGTGGAGTTGAGCGCCATTGGCGCGGCGTCAGGACCCTGTCCTCGTCCCTGTCTGTTTTCTTTCTGGGCGGCGAGGCACTTAGCTAAAAAGAATTTTACAGTGTTGTGCAAAAAAAGAATGTTACGGTGGTTTTTGATTCACGCGCGCCGCGCGATCGGGGCTGGTGCGCGGTAGGGGCGGGTGGCTGCGCGGGATAAAGCACTTGTGTGCAGCAAGGGACGCGGACAGGTGCGCGCAACACAACCCCTGCCTTAGACGAGTACAGCTGCTCGTAAAAAAAGACTACGAAAAGAGTACCCGGGGCTCCCCATTCGGGAGAGTGTGAGGGCCTGTGAACATCCTTAGCTTGTGAGCCAGGAAAAGGGTTGGCGTTTTTCCTTCCAAGAGGTAGACGCGTGTGGCTACTAGCTAGAGCCGAGGCGTTTGCTCAGAGCTTTACTTGCCCGCTTACGAGCCGCCTGTGCAGCTCTACATCCAGAGGCCTGTACGCCCCCGCCGCCTCCTCGTAGAGCCACACGTCGCTGACGACCGCCGGGTCGAAGCCTTGCTCCACCAACTTGCCCTTCCGAATCTTGAAGGTGGCCGTGAGCTCTAGGGCCGGCAGGAGCCGCACGAAGAGCGGCCGGGCGTACCGGGGTAAGGACGCCACGGTCTGGGCCAGCGCCTCAACGCTGAAGCTGCGGCCTCGACGACGAGCGCCGCCATGCCGGCGCGGCCCTCGAGCGAGCCGACAGAGACGCCGTAGACTGTCGACTCGCTCACGCCCGGAGCGGCGCTCAGTATCTCCGCCACCTTTGGGCACTCGGTGCGAGGGTCGTTATGCACACGCGGTGAGATCTCTCCGATCGATGATTGGCCTCTGGTGCGCGCACCTCCGCCGTCGACACGTTCTCGCCCTTCCAGCGAAACGTGTCGCCGATGCGGTCACGAAGTACACGAACCCTTCCGCGTCTTGCCGGACGAGGTCGCCCGTCGAGAAGTAGAGGTCTCCGACCGCCGCAACGTCGCGCAGGATCTTCTTCTCCGTCGCCGCACGGTCCGTGTAGCCGTCGAAGCGGCGCGTGACGTCGGCGTTATCGATGAGGCCGAGCAGCTCGCCAACCTCGCCCGCTGCCGCCTCCACGCAGCGGCCGGCCGCGCCGTGTGGGGCCACGGCGAGCCTCGGCGAGAAAGGTCAGCGCCCTATCTCACGCCATCGGTTGGGTAGGGATCCCAGTGAGAGCCGCCTCGTCGAAGGCTCCCCGCTCCTTCGAGGCCTGCTGCGTCCGCACCACCTCCATCGCGTTCGCCGTCTGCGCCTTGAGCTTCGCCACCTTCGCCTTCCTCTCCCGCTCCGCCGCCGCCTCCCGGTCCTCGCGGCGGTCCGCCAGGGGGTCGTCGCCGCCGTCGTCAGCCACGATCATGGCCGTGACGGCCTCGCCCGCCATATCGTTCTCGCCGGTCGATCGCGCGTCCCAAAAGTCGCGAAAAGTCGCCAAAAGCGGCGGCGAGTCGCAATCACCCGCCCGCCGTCCCGGCGGTCCCGCAGCTCGCGCGAATCTCCCTCTACCCACACTTAACATCTATATAAGGGATCCCTAGTCCCGACTCGCATCGGTTGCCGAGGAGTTTTTCGCCATCGAAATGCGCGGAGGCGTCGCCGCAGCACCAGCCGCTCCGCCTTTCCTGCACGAGCCGAGAGCATGAGGCGACGAACCAAATCAGCCGCCCACGCCGCGCTGCACGTCCTTTTCGGCTCGCGGCTGAATCTGCTCCTGCCGTGCGGCCCTGCGGCGCTTTTGGCAGCGCGCCTCGGCATCGGCGACGAGATCTCTTTCCTACTCGCGCTTGCAGCGCTCTGCCCGCTCGCCGAGCGCATTGGCTACGCCACGGAGCAGGCGGCGCTCCACACTTCGAGCCAGGCTGGCGCGCTGCTCAACGCCACCTTTGGCAACGCGACTGAGCTCATCGTGTCGCTCTGCGCCATCCGCGAGGGGCTGCTGCGGGTGGTGCAGCTCTCGCTACTGGGCTCGGTCCTCTCGAACCTGCTGCTCGTGCTCGGCTGCGCCTTCTTCTTTGGGGGCGTGCGGCACGCCACGCAGCGATACGACCAAAAGAGCGCAGAGGCGCACGCCGCAGTCCTGGTCCTGGGCGCCGTGACTATGGTTGTTCCGGACGTCCTCGGCGAGGGTCACTCCCGAGACACTTGCACAGCTCACAGCTCACAGGACAGCTGGTGAGAGGACACCCGCGCCCGACAACCCGAAGCTGCACGCTGCAGGCGAGACAAAGTCGTCGCGGCACGAGGACACGGAGAGCGACGTGCTCTCGCTCTCGCGGTGGGTCTCCGTCGTGCTCCTCTTCTCCTACGCGAGCTTGATCGCCTTTGAGCTCGGCATCTCCCCCGCACCTCCCGAGATCTCCCCCCCTCTCTCCCCCTCTCCCGAGGCCCTAGACGCGGAGTGCGAGGGCGTCTGAGCTCACACCAGCACCCCTTCGAACACGCGTGCTCGAGGCTGCGCTCCGCTGGACTGCAGTCGCCATGCACGCCGTGCGAAGCCCCTGCCCGTACACCCAGGAGAGGGGCCGTCTGCCGCGCGGCAGAGCGGAGCCAGCAGCGAGACGTCACAGCCCGCCCCGAGGCTGGAATGCTCCTCCTCCCACAGGCGTCGGCCGCCGCCCGCACACAGTGGCCTGCCTCCCCGCCGCTGCGGCAGACGACGACGACGACGGGGAAAAGGACGAGGAGGCGGCCGCGGCGGCGGCGGCGGCGGCGGCGGCGGAGGAGGAGGAGGAGGAGGAGGAGGAGGAGGAGGAGCTAAGCTTCCGCCAGTCGACCGTCGCGCTGGCGCTGCTGTGCGCTGCCACGGCGGGACTGTCCGAGGTGGTTGTCGGGTCGATCCAGGGGGCCGCGGCGGGTGCGAAGGTTCCACTCGCATTCGTCTCCACCATCTTGCTGCCCATCGTCGGAAACGCCGCCGAGCACGCGTCCGCGGTCATGTTCGCCGTCAGGAACAAGATCTCCCCCCATCTCTCCCCCCCCATCTCTCACCCTATCTCGAGGCCTTAGACGCGGTCGCCCTCGCCGCCAGGAACAAGCCCGACCTCGCCATCGGAGTCGCGGTCGGGTCGGCGACGCAGATCACGCTGCTGGGCTTCCCGGCGTCGGTGCTATCTCCCCATATCTCCCCCCTATCTCCCCCACATCTCCCCGTATCTCGAGGTATTCCCGGCGTCGGTGCTGCTCTCCCTACTCACCCGTGCGCGCTGTTGTTTCTTTTTTACACACCTGTGTTAGTGCCAGTGCGCGCCAGTCCCGTGCCTAGTGTTGTGCGAGGGAGTTTTGTTTCAAAATTCTTTTTTACCCGCCGTGTTCTTTTTTAGGTGCTCGCGGCGTGGGCATATGGCGAGCCTCTCTCGCTCGACATGCTTCCCTTCGAGGTGCGTGCGATGGGAGATTTGATGAATGCAAAGAGACAGAGAGAGGGGGGGGGGGGGGCAGGGAGTGGTGCGTGTCTGCAGATGATCGATGACACCCGAGATCGCCCGAGATTCATTCGCTGTTCCTGGTGCTGCCCTTCGAGACGGCCTGCCTCGTGCTCGCCACCTCGCGCCATCTCGCGCCATCTCGGGTCATCTCGGGTCATCTCGCGGCTAGACGGCCTGCCTCGTGCTCACCATCCTCGGCGTGGCGACGGTGCTGCCCTCTGGCCGCTCCAACTGGCTCAAGGGGCTTACTCTCATCAGCCTGTGCGTGTGGTCCTAGAGGCGGAAGATCTCCCCATATCTCCCCGTATCTCCCCGTATCTCCCCGTATCTCCCCGTATCTCGAGGCCTAGAGGCGGAACACGGACTCTTTGTCTTCCCAGCCAGCACCCGCGAGACACGGACTCCGCTGTATTCGGCCGTGCTCAGCTGTGTTCACTGCATTCGCAGCCCCCCCCCCCCCTCCCTTCCCGTCTTCCCGCAGCGCTATGAAGACTCTGCACACTGCCGTCTTCCCGCCCTGATGTCGGTGTCTTCAGCATGTAGGTACGTGGTCATCGCTCTCGCATTCCTTTTCCATGACTCGTCGGAGACGCGCGCGCCGGCGGCCGCGAAGCACAAGCGGCTGGGCTGATGCCGCGGAAGGGGCTCTCGTGGCCGTGCTGGCTCCGTGGCTGTCGGCAGTCGGGGACCGTACGTTAGAGACCGCGGGGCGCCCGCGCGTGGAGAGTCTGGTTGGTGCATGTACGAGGTAGCGTGGAGTACAGTATGGTGCACGTATTAGTGTGTGCGCGCGCGGCGCCGCGCCCCCCCCCCAGGGAGAAGTGATCTCAAAGTATAGCAGGGGGGGATACCCGTAGCCCCCAAAGTGAACTGCCTGAGGCCCATGAGCATGACCCCAGTGCAAGGCCGAGCGTTTTTGATCTCTCGGTGAGTGGGGGGCCGAGGCCCGAGCCCCGCCTCTCGCGGGGTGACGGGCTGGCGGGCGTTTTGAAAAACAGCAAACAGAAAAGAGAGGGGGGGCAGGGCCCCCACTACGATTAGACACACGCACCTGGCTCCCCTGGGACAAGGGGCGAGAATCGCAGCATCTCTGGGGGGGCGCGGGGGCCCCCGGAGGCACCGTGCGCCGCGCCGCAGTGCGGAAACGGGGCCCGGCGCTCAGAGTCGCTCAGAGCACCAACTATTCTTCCCAATTAAGCTAAGTTAATCAGAGGGAAGATTTGGAGAGATCTCGAGGAATACATACAGATAGACCCTCCAACCATCAGAAACCTCCGACCTGATTGGTCGCACTGACCGCCGACAGATCACTCCAGACAGCAGACAGGCCGACGTCTGCACGCGGCCGGCCGGGCGAGAGGCTTGACACGATCCGACCCTGCGACCCTGACGCTGGTGCTCTAGCTATCAGACATGCACTGCTGACTGCTGCCACAATCTATGTGCGACCTGTGCTGGCCCACTTGGCGGCCTTCCCGGTCAGTGGTGAGGCGCAGTTCAGAGCTGTCGATGGCGCGATGCCGCACTGGTCCCACATTGGTGACAATAGACCACCAAGTTTATTGCCGGTCCAAGAGAGAGGCACCGGCGCTGTCCTGAGAAGCTCGAGAGTGCCAGGAGCCAATCCGAGGCGACGCGCATTGCGCCAGAAGCGTGCACACGATGGAAGGACACCTTCCTACTGGCCGTACGATCAGGTCGTCACTGAATGTTTGATACTAAGGCCGCGCGAGCTATGCAGGTGATCAATTGTGCAGCATGGTGGAGTTCCTGCGCCGCGCGAGCGCACGGCGATGACGCGAGAGTGGCTGTGTT
This sequence comes from Emiliania huxleyi CCMP1516, assembly GCF_000372725.1. Lineage (NCBI taxonomy): Eukaryota > Haptophyta > Isochrysidales > Noelaerhabdaceae > Emiliania > Emiliania huxleyi. The sequence goes on from NW_005199089.1 coordinate 55,816, forward strand.
GGTCTGGGACGCGCGCGCAGCGCCCCGCGAGCGATTGTGCGCGCTGACCATGGGTCACGCCCGATCTCTCAGCGGGTGGGACCTGGCCGGGCCGTGCTGTGGCGGCCGGGCGAGGGCAGCAAGTGGTGTGGCAAGTGGTCTGCTGAGAAATGTGTCTGCGTGGGGGACGATTCATGTCTGGGTGTGGTGGGGGACGCGACCGCCCGGCGACGCCCTCCGGCCGGCGCCGCGCGTGGGGGGCGCTGTGCTCAAGGGTGGGGAGCGCGGGCGGGCGCGGGCGGGCGCAGGGGCGCAAAGCATACCGGCCGATGAAGCCATCGCGACCGGTACTCAACCGGTCGCACCGTTGCTTGACGGCGCCTGGGGACGTACGCATCGCGACGAAGGTGTGAATGTGAACACTCGCCGTACTAAGTGGCGTTTTTCAAAGGAGCGTCGCGCGGGGATATGGGACCGGGGCTAGGGTTATCGGAGGTGGAGAATTCGAAAAACGGCCCCCCCAAGGCTCTAGCAGTGGCTCTGGCGGGGTCGGGCTATCCCGGGTAGAGCGAGCTCCCGAGGTGCTACCCGCCCGCTGCGCGCATTGGACTCCAAGTCGATACGAGCGCGCCGCGCGTTGAGCACGCGGCGCGCTCGCATCCACTCTTGTAGCATGCAGGTTGCAGTCTGCATGGATTAGCCTCTGCATAGACGGACTGATTCTACATTCTGTATTTCTCTGAAAACGCAGAATGCAGATGCAGAATGCAGAATGCAGAACCCACCCGATGCAGGATGCAGATGCAGAATGCAGAATGCAGAAGCGGACCCAAAAGCTAGATCTACAGCTCCTGTGAGAGACGTGCAGGATGCAGGATGCAGGAGAATGCGGAATGCAAAAACTCACCCACAGCCAGGAGAGAGCGTACAGAGTACCGATGCAGGATGCAGGTGCAGAATGCAAACACTCGCCCAATATAGGTAGGAGAGGCCAAAAAAAGAGTCGTACAGAATGCACAATGCAGGTGCGGAATACATAATCCCACCCAAGAGTGCACTGTGTGTGCAGAGAGGGTCTGTATGGTGCAGATGCTCTCTATACAGACTGCAACCTGCATGCTACATGTCTCCTCGCATCGATTCGCCAACTTCCAGCGTGAGGACCGAGGTGATGTGTAAATAGCTTCAACGAAGGACCAAGCGGCGCAGCGACACAAGGGACAGCTGGGCGAGCTGCGTCAAAATCCGCTCTCAAACCGGACCTTTGCGGGCAAAGCAAAAAGCCTTTGCGCAAAGCCAAAGGTGTGCGGGCTACTGGGAATGCTGGTTGCCGCGCTCTCCTCCCCGCCCCGACGGCCCGACGGCCGACCCGCCCACGCCCGTCGAATTCATCGGGACGCGGCTCGCGGGGGCTCTCTCGGTTACGGACGGCCTACGGGAGGACCGGCCCCAGCTTCGGCTGAGGGCTGAGGACCTGAGGTAGACGGCCCGACAAGCTGCCGAGCCCGAAGGAGGTGAGGTCCTCACCCCGGCGGCCCGCGCACGCCGTATCTGAGCCTAGCGCAGCGCGAACTCGCTCTGAGCCTAGCGCAGCGCGAGATTTGCGCAGCAACCCGGCCGGGCAACCCTTTGAAAAAATCATATTAATACCGAGGCAAGTTATGGCTCTCTGATGCCCAATGCGTGCACTCGTCCCTCTCTGTATGTGTGGGTTCGTGTGTGCGGGGGCCCTCCTTGTCTCTGCCTAGACAGTGTGAGGTAACACCTCCCTACCTACCTTCCGAAGGCAAGGCTAGCAAAAAAGAAAAAAGACGATCCGTTCGGCGTGATCTCCGCCTACACCAGAATCGAGAGCGTGCGCTCTCGCCACGCCGCTCCGCCCGGCCCGGCTCTGACGCCCCGCCGCTGTCTGCTTGTGTAGGCGACGACGCCAGGTTTGCCGGCGCATGCACCCACATCTTAGAACTGACACGCACCGAACGACAGACCCACAGCCCACAGCGCACGCGGCACACAGCTGCTCCCAAGACCCTCGACCCCAGCCCACGGGCGACTGAATCTCAACGGCGGCGGCTGGCGCGCGCGTGCCCTTGACGCTCTCCGTGCCGGACAACATCTGCTACATCGCGGACCAGCGCTCTTTGTTCGCTGCGTGCGGCGGTCGCGCCTCGGGTCTCTCCGCGCTCACCTCCGACTTCTCCACCGCCGAATCCGTCACCGCTTTGCCGTCCGCCTCCTTCGTGCCCCAACATCGTCGCCTTGACGCTCAACGTCGCCGACGCCCCCACCACCGCCAACGCCGGCAACAAGGCGAGCGCGCCTCCCTCCGCGCGGCGCGCGCACTCTTCTTGGACGAGGGGGCAAGCGGAGGGGACACTGTCCTCTTGCTCCTCCCACCCCACCGCGGCGGTCAGGGAGACGACCGCCCTGCGGTTCGCGGCGAGGAGGTCGGGGCCATCGACCTGCTCGAGGCGCCCGGCTGGGAGCGCAACATCGCCGCGCTTCGACCCCCAGTCGTGTCGTGCTACGACCCGGACGAGGGCGAGTCGGCATAGTACCCCTCGTCGGTCTTCCAGGT